>NC_135705.1:1420943-1600943 GCF_964276395.1 Gasterosteus aculeatus
ATATCAGAGGGGGTTTCACAGGACATCAGTCTAATCTTCCTGCAGTCGTTTCCTCCTCTCCTGCCTCCTTCTGGGCTTTGTGCTTCACAGATAACAACGTGAGCACTTCTGATTAAGTCGCTTCCAAAGACTCAGCAGAAGCGTTTCCTCGTCCTGCAGCTGATGTGATCGTCTGTAATTCTGTGTGTTTCCGAGTGTCAATCTGCAACATAACTTCTGTGTGTGTCTGTGTGTGCGTCTGTGTGTGTCTGTGTCTGTCTGTGTGTGTGTGTGTGTGTGTGTGTGTCTGTCTGTGTGTTAGATAGCCAAGCAGCTGAGGGAGATGGCAGCCTGTCTGTCTCTGTTAGCATCTCTGCTCTGCCATGGCTTAAAGCCTACACACACACACACACACACACAGACACACACACACACACACACACACACACACACACACACACACACACACACACACACACACACACACAGATGTGTACAGACACATCTGTATACTTACATACTCATAATCTGAAGTCTTCAATTTTATGAAAATGCATCACTCACTAACATTGACTGTGACACACAAACACACACACACACACGCACACACACACACACACACACACACACACACACACACACACACACACTCACTCACATTACGTTGACTCACATTATTCCCTGCACAGTTAAAGCTGCGATGTGTATAGTGACCACCAGGGGGCAACTCCTCTGGTCCTGAATGCGATGATTGTGACGTGCCGGTGACGTGACGTGACGCGATGGTGACGTGACGTGATGGTGACATGACGGTGACGTGACGGTGACGTGACGGTGACGTGGCGTGATGGTGACGTGACGGTGACGTGACGTGATGGTGACGTGACGGTGACGGTGACGTGGCGTGATGGTGACGTGATGGTGACGTGACGTGATGGTGACGTGACGGTGACGTGACGTGACGTAATGGTGATGTGACGTGCCGGTGACGTGACAAGATGGTGACGTGGCGTGACGTGATGGTGACGTGATGGTGACATGATGTGACAGTGACGTGACAGTGACGTGACGGTGACGTGATGGTGGCGTGATGGTGACGTGACGTGATTGTGACGTGACGGTGACGTGGCGTGATGGTGACGTGACGTGATGGTGACGTGACGATGACGTGACGGTGACGTGATGGTGACGTGACGGTGACGTGGCGTGATGGTGATGTGACGTGATGGTGACGTGACGGTGACGTGATGGTGACGTGACGTGACGGTGACGGTGATGTGATGGTGACGTGACGTGATGGTGACGTGGCGTGATGGTGACTTGACAGTGACGTGGCGCGGGTGGACAGTTTTAGTCACACAGACTTGTGTCTCCTGCGTTCACCTGCAGGCTCGACAGCAGACAGGTTTATGAACAGGTTGATTCATAGTGGCTTTTGATTCTCTCAATGAAAATTTTCAGCTCTGACATTCAGTTCCAGCTGCAGAGGATGGTGATCATGTGACCTGGACTTGTTTAAAAAGGAGGGGATCAGGCTGATCTCATAGACGTCTATGGGAGCAGAGGAGTCGCCCCCTGCTGGTCACTACAAAGAAGTAGAGTCATTTGCTCATAGACGTCTATGGGAGCAGAGGAGTCGCCCCCTGCTGGTCACTACAGAGAAGTAGAGTCATTTTCTCGTAGACTTCTCAAAAATCTGAACAAGGAACTTTCACCTGCTTCTGATTGTATTCAATGAAACAACTTGGAATCTGAATCGGTGTCCATGAAACAAAAAGGCTTCTTAGTGATCAGCTGCCACTTGGAACTGAAGGAAAGAGAAACATGGCAAAGAATCTTACTACAGTTGTGCGTTTATATAAATTGTGTCCCACAGAGGAAATAACGTGATTTTATTCTCTCATGTTGTGTTTTTTGCATTCAACTACAAGTGATAATTTAATTGGACTGGAGCGCACACACGCGTGTTTGTGTCTGCTGAGGACTTTGTGTTGTCCGTTGGAGGATGAAATAAGCAGATTCCCCTCAGCTTCCCACAATGCACCCTGCCTGCAGTGGTCCTGCCCAGCTGTGTGTGTGTGTGTAACCACATCTGACTTCAGTGCCCAGGTACTGCGGTAATCACTCCTGCCAAGCTGTGTGTGTGTCTGTGTGTGTGTCTGTATGTTATAGATAGTGAGTGAGCGGCATCGAGTGAATTTAGAAGCAGAGAAGAAAAAGTATCGTATGGAAGACGAGAGAAAGCGAATGATGTAGAAAAGTAATTAATGAAAAGAAAGACAAGGATGGGCTGTGAGAGTGTGTGTGTCTGTGTGTGTTAGTGTGTGTCTGTGTGTGTGTGTGTGTGAGTGTAATTCAGACAGAAGAGTATTAGAAAACGAAAGTGGAGAGATAAAGAACAAATCTATAGTTTTGTGCGAATATGTGTGACTGTGTGTGTGTGTGCGTGTGTGTGTGTGTATGTTTGTGCGTGTGTGTGTGTGTGTGTGTGTGATCTCTACAGTAAAACACTGTTTCAGCATCAACATTGTGATGTTTGTTAGTGTGTAAATGATCTCAGAGGACGACTGCAGTTCTGAGGCAGGTTTGATGCTTTTTGAGGAACGTGTGAACGGAGTACAGACACTAAAAACACACACACACACACACACACACAGACACACACAGACACACACACACAGACACACACAGACACACACACAGAGAGACACTGTACAGCAGTGGAGAGAAAGTGCTTTTGGATTACGTGTGGTAATATCTCAACAAAGACCCGGCAAATGGAAAGCACTTCTGAGGAAACTTAGCGTGAACAGTTACTCCCCCAGAAAATCACTCTGTCCCGAGAGCACAGAACGATGGAGAGACGGAGGGGGAGGCAGGGGGGAGGCAGGGGGAGGGAACTCGCTGGCGTTCCCCTTTGTAACACGGATGCCGACCTAAAGAAAACAAAGAGTTTGCACTTCTTAAAATGCCTGCAGAGGCTCCCCAGTACCACCCCCCCCCCCCCCCCCCCCCCTGAGTGACACGGCGCTCGCTGGTGACTCAGCTGTTGTCATAACGAAGGGTTCTTTTTTTTGTGTCCAAACGGTTGTGTTCATTTTCCTTCTTCCCAGGTAGCTGAAAGAAATGAGGAAAAAGGAGCCCCCCCCCCCCCCCCCCACCCCCACCACCCCGGCCCCCCAGAGAGAAACCCTCTGGATAAACGCCTCCACCAACTGGCAGTGAAGGGAAAGCGAATATGACAAATGAATCCCTGGGAAACGAGTCTTTGATCAGTGCACCAAGACGAGGGAAACGGAGGAGAAAAGGTCGGACTTCTTTAAATGCAAAAACAGAGACAGACGTGACGACGAGGCTGCAGGTAAAGACGCAGAGACATTTAGACGAGAGGACGTCAAAGGGAGGACAACAGAGACGTCACAGAAGAAGGAAAACGAAAACGATTGCAGACAAATGGATCAATAACTTCTTGAGTCAGAAGGAGGCAGAGAGACGGAAAGAGAACACGACAAACACATGAACGCATGAGTTGTGACGCCGGCGAGCTCTGAGCGGCCGGCCGCTCACTGAGAAACAAAACCCGCTGACGGAGCTGAAACTCGGCCCCGTCGCACTAATTGGCTCTCTGTATAATCTGGAGTCTATGATGGTCAGTAACGGTTCGCCACCTCGCATTCTTCCGCCTGCGGATTCTGTGAGATGTTCCTGGTGGAGGTGATCGCGGCCTCTTCAGGTCCTGGTTCTTAGATGGAGTTTGGGGGCCGAGGAGCAAAGCACAAGGCGCATCGACACCGATGAATTAATGTTTATTTGCTTTAAGTCCTCATCCACTTTAACACTCAGCAGCAGGCGTTTCCTGAAGGAAGTGGAAAGGACCCTCGGCGTCGGGTCGGTGGGTCAGATGGTTGCGGCACGTCCATGTTGTTTTATTAAAGCGCCTTGCAGACGCCCGAGGCCACGGCGTGTTCAGGAGACAGAAAAAAAAAAGTATATTATCAGAACAAATAAAGTGGAGTAACTGCTGAGCCCCGGGCCGCTCACACGGGGAGGGAAGGTAAAACAGAATAAGCCTGTGTGGTAATTCTGGGAGGGACGAAGACGACGGAGAAGAAGGAAGAAGCAACATGGAGGTTAAGAGGAGGAGGAAGAAAGGAGAGGAAAGAGGGGAAGGTGGAAGGAAAATGAGTAAGTGAAGGAGAGAGAGGAAACAAGAGCAAGAGAAAAGGAATAAACAGCCTCGGCATGTTTGCTCAGCGTGTAACACGGCGTGAGCGGCTGAAGGCCGGCGTTGATGCATCGCGGGGAGGACGGAGACGCCAGCAGGGCGGCGCTGTGGGTCCGCCCTGCGGGCGATGGAATAACCTCCCACAGACACACACGTGAACTCAACACGGCCGCCCACTGCTGTGCTCACCTGCAACGTGAGCTGGTCCCCGCGAGGACACCTCAACCAGATGCACGTCCTCACTAGACTGGTTCAACAAACCCACACGCACGCACACACACACACACACACACGCTGGTCCCGTCCTCCATCTTGTAGCCGCGTTGCTAACCGATACGTGCTAACACACGGCGGGAGTGGGTCCCTGGTGCTTTGTACTGTTGCTGGGTTTGGTAAATGGTTCAGTAACTGAGCGCTTCTTCACTTGGCAGCATGTAATTACAATCCCCTTGTGTGCGTGTGTGTGTGTGCGTGTGTGTGCGTGTGCGTGCGTGTGCGTGTGTGTGCGTGTGTGTGTAGGTGTGTGTGTGTGTGTAGGTGTGTGTGTGCTTAAACAGAGGTTCATTCTGCATCAGAAATAGCTTCCCTTTTATGGGTTGATTTTCATGCTACCCTCCCTCTCTTCCTCCCTCTGTTTCTCCCTCTCTTCCTCCCTCTGTTTCTCCCTCTCTTCCTCCCTCTGTTTCTCCCTCTCTTCCTCCCTCTGTTTCTCCCTCTCTTCCTCCCTCTCTTCCTCCCTCTCTTCCTCTCTTCCTCCCTCTCTTCCTCCCTCTGTTTCTCCCTCTCTTCCTCCCTCTGTTTCTCCCTCTCTTCCTCCCTCTGTTTCTCCCTCTCTTCCTCCCTCTCTTCCTCCCTCTCTTCCTCCCTCTCTTCCTCCCTCTCTTCCTCCCTCTCTTCCTCCCTCTGTTTCTCCCTCTCTTCCTCCCTCTGTTTCTCCCTCTCTTTCTCCCTCTCTTCCTCCCTCTCTTCCTCTGTTCCTCCCTCTCTTCCTCTCTTCCTCCCTCTCTTCCTCTGTTCCTCCCTCTCTTCCTCCCTCTGTTTCTCCCTCTCTTCCTCCCTCTCTTCCTCCCTCTCTCCCTCTCTTCCTCCCTCTCTTCCTCCCTCTGTTTCTTCCTCCCTCTCTTCCTCTCTTCCTCCCTCTCTTCCTCTCTTCCTCCCTCTCTTCCTCCCTCTGTTTCTCCCTCTCTTCCTCCCTCTCTTCCTCCCTCGGTTTCTCCCTCTCTTCCTTCCTCTCTCCCTCTCTTCCTCCCTCTCTTCCTCTCTTCCTCCCTCTCTTCCTCCCGTCGTCCTCTATTTCTGTCAAGCTGACTCTTACTTATTCTTTATCTCCCCCTTTGCCCCCCCCCTCCTCCCCCCTCCAGTCCTGCTGACATGTTGAGAAGTGGTCTAGTTTTGACTCGGTATGAAACACGCTGAGTTTGGACAGTCGCGCGTCGTCGTGCTCGTCTTCCCTCGGAGGGGTTAAATTATTCAAAGAGAAACAATCCCAAAGTGGGGATTAGGATTAGTGATGTCACCTGGCTGCCGGCTGCCAACCACACAAAGCTGCCACAGGAAGGAGGAGATTAACACACAACATCGCGTGTTGTTCTTACTTATTGGTTTGCAAATAAATACTGTAGCTAAATAACACGTATGAGAATGTAAAGGTTCTCTCTTCAGAATGTAGTGTTTAACTAGATGTTTCATATTAACCAAAATATGATAAAATACCAATCCCACCACTTTGCAAAGATATTTGTATTTAATGTTTGTTTTTTTACCAGTGAAATAACTATTAACTACATTGTTATTAACTGTCAATTCACCATCTACTAATGGTTATTATAATGTATATAAACCAAACACTCTCCTCCGGGTTAGAAATGTTGTAACATGAACACACTGTCGCCCCAAATGACATATTTACTCATTTAATAATAGAAACAACATGAATACTTTCCAGCGGCACAAATGTTTAAACTGACATAAAGTATATTTCTCATATTGCAGCTGTATTTGATGCTTAAGTCAGACTTAGTTGTTTCTCATATTTTAAAACAAAAGACAAGAATAAATTCGCACGTCTCTCCTCCTTCATTTGGCAGGAAGTATAATTAGTTTTGTGTCATTTCAGGTTCTCGACAGCCGTGAGATTACTTCCCTAAACGTACCGTCCACACAGATGTATTTGTTGATCTTCTGATGTTTCTGGATCAGCTTTCATTTTCAGCCGTGTATTTCTTGTTTTTTCTGCTGAGTGCAGCGTCTGTGAGCCGCGATGGAGCCATAATGGAGCCAGCAGAGCAAAACCTACTTAAAACAAATGTGTCACCTGCCTGGAAGCTGCCGAAGGGTTCGCGATGTGTTTATTGGGAAGCAGAAATGCTGACGAGCTGCTCCTAATGGCCCAGCACACGTTTCCTCCTCTTTTTATAACCGTTTAAAAGGAAACGTGCACACTTATAACATCAATCTTTATGAGTAGTTTTCTTTCTTGTCTTGATGCGCACGTATTCCTTGAAATTACCACGAACATCTAATGGATCTTCATTCACGATTCCACCATAAGAGCACTTGATGATGCGTATTTGTGATTAGATGGTCCATCGTGGTTGGACGAATGTCCAACATGGCGACCACTTTATTACAGCGAGTAAGAGTTCAGGGATTCTCATCACATGATGTCATAATGTCATGTTGTAACAATAATACAACACGGAGCCCATCAGCAAACCTTCTCAGAAGAAATGAATAGAATGAGAGTCCAAACCTTCATGGAGATGATCGACAATTCTTCCCCAGAGCCACAAAATCATGGAACATGACTTCAACACCTTTAATGCGGATTAAATTGTAATTTCGATGCGTGCTGCATGGTACGTTGTGCTTTTATTTTTGAGGGAAATTGCTTTTGGTATTACGTTTTACTGCTTCGGTCCCCGGAGCCCAAAGCGAATTTGGCCGTGGAGCTTTCACGCCTCTGAGAAGCCTCCTGGAAGTGAAAGAGCTTTCTGCCGTCCATCCATCATCTTACTGCTTCTCGCTTCCCCTGAACTTTTCAATCGCTTTATGGGCTTTTTTTCTTCTTTGTGCTCTATTTGTTATTGGCTCGACTTGAGGAACTCAATCTGTGGCTTTTCCGCCCGTCGTTATTTTGTTGTCAAGGTTAAATAATAACAAATATGAAATATAAGTGAATAGAAAAGGTAAAAGAACAAATATAATAATGAAAGGAAGACTGACTAATGAAACCAGTGAAATAAAAACGATGGTGATGCAGCGCTGCTTTTGTGAATGAAGCTGTGTGTGTGTGTGTGTGTGTGTGTGTGTGTGTGTGGTCGCTGATCACTTCTTGCCTCCCTGCCCGGGTCTCGGGGGGACGGAGGCTCTTCATGGGACTTATTTCAGTGGTCGGACCTGGTTCCTCACACAGCACCCAAGGACCTGCAGTAATGACACTAATGGAGTGGAACGCTCCCTGTGCTTTTACACAGTTAATGAGATGTGCACGTGTGTGTGTGTGTGTGTGTGTGTGTGTGTGTGTGTGTGTGCGTGCGTGGGAACCGGTGAGTGCAGTCCTCGGGGTGCGATAGGAATAAATTGGGATGAGCGCGGCCTGTTGTTTTAGCGCTGTGGATTATGTCGTGAGGGGGAGGAAGAGGAAGCTCGCGTGTGTGCAGCCCATCAATGTGCTCATGCATCAGTCTGAGTATTGGTGGGGAAGAATCGGGCCAAATGGTTTGACTGCCACCGATGTTCGATTTACCATGAAAAACCCCGTGGGTTCGTAGGTCATGCAGTCTGAGCGGGTGAGCCGGGGGCCACGAAGGAAAAGTTCCTTGTAATAACTACGAAACATCATTATTTATGTTTATTAGTCGTATTAAGTTTCCACATTAAATCAAAACGGTTTAAAACTGCGAGCGTGATTTGGTCTCACGCGGGGACGTGGACAAATGCCTCCTGGGTGACGGTGCTGTGTCCACCCCGTCCCTCACAGCCACATGGTCTCCTCACCGTCTCGCGCTCTAGTGGCGATGGATTGTAGCAGACGGCCGCGTGCAGGCGATGATCAACAACAATCGTTTTGTTTCCGATCACAGCTGTTTGTGTGTGTGTGCGTGTGTGTGTGTGTGTGTGTGTGTGTGTGTATGTGTGTGTAGCTCCGGTCCATTAGGGAAAGCTGCTGTAAACAGCTGTGCGTTGGTCTCAGGTGGAGGCAGTCGGCTCTTCATCAGGCCCCCGGAAGCTTCTCTGTGGGTAGTGGAGCATTTACACACATTGTGGGGACACTTTGAGAGGACGAGATGATACATGAATATGTTCGTTAAAGTAGTCATTATTTTATTATTATGTTGTGTAACACCAGTCAAAGGTTTGGACGCACACTATATGTCAGTTGATGTCCTGGAAAAATGAGCACATTTATCGCCACAAGAGGGCACCACCTTCATACCATATGTGACCAGGCTGGAGGAGGAGGAGGATGAGGTGGAGGAGGAGGAGAAGGAGGTTCAGGAGGAGGAGGAGGAGGATGAGGATGAGGTAGAGGAGGAGGAGGAGGTGGAGGATGAGGTAGAGGAGGAGGTAGAGGAGGAGGAGGAGAAGGTTCAGGAGCAGGTGGAGTAGATGGAGGAGGAGGAGAAGGTTCAGGAGCAGGTGGAGTAGATGATGGAGGAGGAGGAGGAGGTGGAGGAGGAGGTGGAGTAGGTGGAGGAGGTGGAGAAGATTCAGGAGGAGGCGGAGTAGGAGATTCAGGAGGAGGAGGAGGAGGTTCAGGAGGAGGAGGAGGATGAGGTAGAGGAGGAGGAGGTGGAGGAGGAGGAGGAGAAGGTTCAGGAGCAGGTGGAGTAGATGGAGGAGGAGGAGGTGGAGGAGGATGAGGATGAGGTGGAGGAGGAGGAGGTTCAGGAGGAGGAGGATGAGGATGAGGTAGAGGAGGAGGAGGAGGTGGAGGAGAAGGTTCAGGAGCAGGTGGAGTAGATGGAGGAGGAGGAGGAGGAGGAGGAGAAGGTTCAGGAGCAGGTGGAGTAGATGATGGAGGAGGAGGAGGAGGTGGAGGAGGAGGTGGAGTAGGTGGAGGAGGTGGAGAAGATTCAGGAGGAGGCGGAGTAGGAGATTCAGGAGGAGGAGGAGGAGGTAGAGGAGGAGGAGGTGGAGGAGGAGGAGGAGAAGGTTCAGGAGCAGGTGGAGTAGATGGAGGAGGAGGAGGTGGAGGAGGATGAGGATGAGGTGGAGGAGGAGGAGGAGGTTCAGGAGGAGGAGGATGAGGATGAGGTAGAGGAGGAGGAGGAGGTGGAGGAGGAGGAGGAGAAGGTTCAGGAGTAGGTGGAGTAGGTGGAGGAGGAGGAGGAGGTGGAGGAGGATGAAGTCACAAATCCTTATTGTAAAACAACTCAAACGGCCAAATGAAGGGAGAACTTTGGTGAAAAGACAGACGTAGAGACAATGAGTCGTGGAACTATTTCTACGGCTTTGTTTGATTAGTAAATCTTTCCTTAATAGTGAGACACCATTAAACAGAAACAGTTCTTCATATTAAGATATAAACATTAATCTCCAGCATTAATTTTCTGCTGAACTCAGAGTGATGAACGACGTCGTTCCAGAGAGTAATGAAGGTGAGACATATTACTTAAATGCATCGACTGTTGGACCAGTCGGTTGCAGCATATCGGGGCTGGAGTTACTCTTCTAGTCGGGGGGGTCTGGGGGTCCACAGAGAGTCTCTCTCGGGGAGACACGAGGTTTTGGGTGGATCTCTGAACGCTTCTGCCTTCAAACTAAGGCGACAAAGATGTGAAGTTGAGTTGTTCAGAAAGCAGCTTTCTTTGTCTTAATGGACGTCCACGTCCAGGGGCGTAACCACGCACCCTTTGGGGGGTCGTGTCCCCCCCAATACACAGCAGAAAATACGTGTTTCCTTCCCCTTATGAACCGGGACTCTCTGAGTGGCTGCTCGCTCCGTAGTGTCCCGCCCCCCCCGTCTCTTAATTGGACAACGTTCCAGTAAGTTTCAGTTTCGGAAACCTCCCTCAGCGATGCGTTGATGATCCTCAGTGTGAAGACCTCCTGCTGGGTGAAGTCTCCTCGCCTTCTCACTGCTGCCTAAATATACGAATATCGGTACATCCAAACGTAATCAGAGAGAGGAAAAAGTATTTGACGAGTGTAACTTTTTCAAAATCAGACTCTACACACACACACACACACACACACACACACACACACTGCTGATTCGTGGCGTATGGTATTTTTGACACATTTTCAACTTCATCATTTCCCTCATTTATATTGTTGGACTATGAAACTCAACATGTGTGTGTGTGTGTGTGTGTGTGTGTGTGTGTGTGCGCGCGCTGCGGTGTGTGACAGCTGAACATTATCTCTGCTGCACACACCACTCCGCTCCTCTTGTGACCCATTTAATTTCCTCTGTACACCACCGGCACGTCCCGTTGCCCATGGCAACGTGAGGCCCGCGCACACGCGTGTGTGGAAGAGTTTGTGCGCGTAGTTGTGTCGCAGCGTCGGGGTGTTTTCAAGGGATCTCTGCGTGCTCATTGGAGCAGCTACTGTGTACTTGAATGACAAGTTGTGTGTGTATTTGTGAGGAGGATCAGTTGAAGCCTTCAAAGCGTCTCCTTCCTTTCATCCTTCCTCTTCGTAGAGAAACCCAAAGTGTAGCTCAGCAATGGCGACGGACGGACGCACCATCACCAACAGCTCTGTTTGGAGAGCTGACAGAGGACATGGACCGTGTTAGCTCCTAGTTAGCGCAGCTACGGAGAAAATACCTCCTTCCAAGGTAACATTCAAAGGAGAGAGCATCAGGGTGGGCTGCAAGAAACCCGTCCGAAGACTCCTCTCAAACTACCAATCGCTTCCCTCCTCGTTACCTTTGGATGATCCAGATGCAGATCCAAACCAGATCCAGATGCAGATGCTGTCACTGTCTTATTTTGTAGTTTTCTTCCACTCGTGTCCCCGGGTAACTTCACTTCCTGCCTGGTCCTGTCGTCCCCTGTGATTGTCTGATTGTTTCCACCTGTGTCCAATCACCTGCATGTGTATTTAAGCCGTGTGTGTTGTTTGTCGTCACTTGTGACGTCATTGTCTTTTGTCCTGGATGGTCCTCGGTCCTGCCTCCCCCCCCCCCCCTGGTACTTGTATGTGTTTTTGCCCGTTGGCCTTTTGCTTTGTTGAAGTTTATGACTATTAAAGTCTTTTTGTTACTCGAACTCTGCATTTGAGTCCTGCCTCCCCACGCACCCCTGACAGATCCGGGCAGCTCTACATCAGATGGGAGAAAGTAGATAATCTGGATTGTTCTATGGCCCTCGTGCTAAATACAATTGAGCCTTTGTACTGTACAATTAGTCCGTGTTCATAAACAAACGGGCTGAGCGATGGACAAAGACGTGAAAGAGACTTCATTTGTAAACCATAAAGCCGTCTGAGGGAAAGGAGGACGTGTTGTTATAGTCCTCATGTTTGGAGGTTTAGGGAGACGATTACTCTCATTTTACTTCAGTCACTCCTCCACGCTGGAAGTAAGGCCTGAAAAGTGTGTGTGGGTCAAATGTAAGTGGGTCATGAGCCTGTTTCTTGTGGTTTGCCAACACGACAGCAGGCTGCTTGTTTTGCACCAAATGCAAAGTGAAAATACAGTCAGGATTTAATCAGATCGGCTGAATCCATGAAGGTGGGAGTGCGTCTAAAAACACCAGGAATCCAGACGCTTTTATTGTGGTAAATACGACACCCGGCTGAGTCAAAAGTGTGTTTAAAGATGACAAACTGCAAACATCATCTCTTGATCTTCAGCAAATAGATTCTTTCACTTTTCCAAACTTAGAATGCGTTTGTTTTACTTCTATTTTAATGCTGACTTTTAGAAACCTCTGCTGTGTGTGTGTGTGTGTGTGTGTGTGTGCGTGTGTGTGTGTGTGTGTGTGTGTGTGTGTGTGTGTGTGTGTGTGTGTGTGGGAGGCGGGAATTGAGATCATCATAAACGCTCTAATTATACATTTAGGAGGAGGAAACGTTAATGACGGATAACATTTCTGTTTATAGAAACCGACTCCTTTGGGCTTCAAACAAATAAAAGAAATGAAAACTCATCACAATATCTGCTTTTAATGTAAAAACATACACACACAAAGGTAAAAGACCTGATCGAGCTATATTGTACATGCAGACGCTGCATTATGTGTATATATATATATATATATATATATATATATATATATATATATATATATATATATATATATATAATGTATTGCAGACACTTTGAGGCATAAAATTTCCCGGAGATAGAAAGAACTTTGTGAACGTTTCCTTGTTTTTTATTATTTTAACCATTTTCCACCGTTTGACGGGATGATACTCACTAATATGAAGAGCTTCTAATGGTCTATGAGTCATTCAAAGTGCCTCACTGGCTTGATATGTGTTTGCGTGTGCGTGCGTGTGTGTGCGTGTTTGCGTGCCAGGTTTAAGTCATTTGAAGTTAACTTACTGTGATTAATTCACACAACCTCTATGAGACTGTTTCATAATCAGTTCATGTAGAGTACCAGTGATGCACACCTCCACACACACACACACACACACACACACACACACACACACTGTATATATCTTATGAAACTTTGAACGCCCTCCTGGCATAAGAACCTGTCTTTAAACCCAGTGAGTGAATTAATGAATGAAAGTCTGTGGATCCTCTGTGGTCATGAGTGTGTGTGTGTGTGTGTGTGTGAGTCATTTTTCTCTTCTTATGGGGATCCACTAAAATAGATGAATAAGAGAAATAATCTCTGAAGGAAAAGATTAGTCATTTTTTGTCTTCTCTTCAGTTGAATGTTCCTTTTCTGTACAAACATCTGTGATGTAAATGTGCATCAGCCATTTGAATTTAGTTTTTTTTGATGCAGACAAATGCGTAAGAACGATACATAAAGAAAGTAATAAGAATTAAAATGCCCTGTGGGGACGGAGCTGGACAGCATGGAGGCAGTTGAGTCTCGCCATGGGACTTGTGTCCCTCGCCGGTCACCTGACGCAGCACCCGTGTGCTGCCTGTTGTCTAAAGTGGAGGTTTGCACAGCTTTGGGTCACTAAGCTATTAGACGAGTTGGGCCGATATTGTCAGGAACCCTCTGCTAAGGTGAAGATTCATTCTTCCCACAATGCACTGCGGCAGTCGGGAGGAAAAGTCCTGGAATCCGCTGACAAAGCCCGATGCTGAGGCGGGTCTATTTCTGTCTCTGTGACTCTTCTTTAATACTTGGAAAGTGGTTCCTCTGGTGCTCCTCCGGAGGTCCGCCCGCCTGCAGCTGACCTCCTTTCCAAGCTGCCGGTTCAGTCCGGTAAATATTGTCTGTCAGGGCTTTTATTGTGAAAGGTGAGAACAGGAAGAGCTTACCTGGTCAGCTCTGTTTGAACCCATTGATACAGTTTTCTATCTATCCAGATGTTAAAGCTTCCCGTGAGGAGGAACGCTCTGACCTGACGTGCAGAAGGATGGCAGGCGGTTCACATCATGAACTGATGACCTTTGTTTCCGCTAAACGACTTGGACCACTTGAGATTTGATTAATATAGTAATGTTTTGCAGCCACTGAACTCTTTTTATTCAGTCTCAAGTAGATATGAGTTTGTATTATAACACAGACTCTTTACGATCTACAAATGCAAACGACATTTGTGTCACTAATCACATTTTCTCTCCTAAAGGTTATTTTATCTTACGGCCTCGGGTCTATTCAAGAAGTACATTAAGGTGATTTGATTAATATGAAGAAAAAAAACACTACCCCACATTTGATAATGTCCTCTAAGTTCTGCTCCTTCAGAAGACTCCAGAGAAGCTCAATAATCTTCACGGGTCCTTTTAATTTGCTGCCTTTAATCCGTTCTGTCAGTGTCACACTTTCCAAAGAGGCAGAACCTGGTGCAGCATCGCGGCGTCTGATTGGATCGTCTCGGGTCAGCGATTAAAACGCGTGTCACGAACTCCTCGCCTGAGTTTTCATTATAGCGACCTGGGGTCCACGTGCTGCTGCTGCAGCGTGTGTGTCTGTGTGTAACACGTTCCTCTGTGTGCGGATCCGCCGTGTGTGTTATCCTGCCTAACTGTGTGTGTGTGTGTGTGTCTGTGTGTGTGTGTGTGTGTGTGTGTGTGTGTGTGTGTTAGCTCCCCTCCAGAGACGAGCTTATTATGGAGAGGCACGAAATAGAGATGAAAGAGATGTGGACAGAGGGACGGAGGATGGACAAATGGGGAAAAGAGGGACCGGTGGAGGACGGTGTTAGGATGGAGGGGGACGGGGGGGGGGCGGTGTTAGGGTGGAGGGTGGAGAGGGACGGGGGGAGGATGGTGTTAGGGTGGAGGGGGGAGTGGGACTGGGAGAGGACGGTGTTAGGGTGGAGGTGGAGAGGGACGGGTGGAGGACGGTGTTAGGGTGGAGGGTGAAGTGGGACGTGGGGAGGACGGTGTTAGGGTGGAGGGTGGAGAGGGACGGGGGGAGGATGGTGTTAGGGTGGAGGGGGGAGTGGGACGGGGGGAGGACAGTGTTAGGGTGGAGGGTGGAGAGGGACGGGTGGAGGACAGTGTTAGGGTGGAGGGTGAAGTGGGACAGGGGGAGGACGGTGTTAGGGTGGAGGGTGGAGAGGGACGGGTGGAGGACGGTGTTAGGGTGGAGGGTGAAGTGGGACGTGGGGAGGACGGTGTTAGGGTGGAGGGTGGAGTGGGACGGGGGGAGGACAGTGTTAGGGCGGAGGGTGGAGAGGGACGGGTGGAGGACAGTGTTAGGGTGGAGGGTGAAGTGGGACAGGGGGAGGACGGTGTTAGGGTGGAGGGTGGAGAGGGACGGGTGGAGGACGGTGTTAGGGTGGAGGGTGAAGTGGGACGTGGGGAGGACGGTGTTAGGGTGGAGGGTGGAGAGGGACGGGGGGAGGATGGTGTTAGGGTGGAGGGGGAGTGGGACGGGGGGAGGACGGTGTTAGGGTGGAGGGTGGAGTGGGACGGGTGGAGGGAGACACCAGTTGATGCTGTTGTGGAAGCAGAATAGAAAAAGCACCACGCTGTATTGTCTTTTCTCTGTGGAGAGTTTACAGGGTGGTGGAGGTGGTGGTGGAGGTGTGGTGGTGGGTGCATCGTTAAAGAGAGAGAGAGAGGAGGGGAGAAGTGGATGTGCCGCCTCCCTCTTCCTCCCTCTTCCTCCCGCTCCTCTCCCTCAGAGCCTCACGCCTCCCGACGCTTCGCTGGGCGGATCGTCGGTGAGCTGAAGAAGAGGGAGGAAGGAGGAAGGACGACGGAACTGAGCCACTAAGTACCGCGCTGCAAAGAGAGAAGAAGGAGAAGAAGAAGACCAGACCGGGGGAGGAAGAAGAGAAGAAGAGAGACAGAGACACTGTGGGGAAGAAGCAGACGACAAAGTGCAAAAGTTATCAAGATTTCCCCAAAAGACTAAAAAGAACAGACGAACGAGTGGGACCAGAAGGGGAAGTTGGAGACAAGAGAGGAAGCAGAAAGACGAATCCGTCACCTGCACGTCCAGGATGGACAAAGTGGAGCGGGTGATGAAGATGGTGAAGAGGATGTCGCCGAGGAAGAAGAGGAGAGAAGGGGGAGGAGGACGAGGGGGAGGACCGGGAGAGCTGGAGAGCCCCGACACCTTGTGCGACGAGCTCTGTCGCTTCAGCCTCTGCATCGGGGGTGAGGGGTCGCCGTGTGTGTGCGTGTGAGTGTGTGTGTGTGCGTGTGTGACAATGGGTCTGTTGAGTTCATGTATGAGTGTGAAACACGGAGAATCTGTGTTTCTGTAGGTTAAAATAAAAACATGGAACCCCCCCCAGGCAGAACTCAGGGGAATCCTGTGTTATGTTGTAGAACTGGTTGAAATGACACATCCCCTTCATTAGAAGGTGAAGGGGGTGTTTTGGGACGGGGGGTGATGATGAAGTGCTAATAACCTCTTGCGTTAATGTTGGGACACGAACATCGTCTCCTGCGTTTCTCCACTTTAACCTCCAGGAACCTTTGTGTGTTTCTGGTGATGTCGCTGATCTGAAATGACTCCTTCACAGTAAGAACAGTGCGCTTGTTTCTTACGCTACGTTCTCCTGGAATATAATTGTCAAATCATCAAGTCTCATCTATGGAAGGTTGCTGTGTCTCTTAGTTAGCGCTAGCGTTTAATTAGCTCTGCTAGCGTCGGCGCTACCGTCTGTGTTGCTACCTCGTGCTCTTCAAAGACTTTCGCTTTGTGTTTCCGCTGCTATCTAGTTACTCGCCAACGGGAGAACAGACGTGTTCAACGCGGTGTGGATCAAGAAAGTCCGGGACAATGGATTTACTGATATGTAGCATTTGACCGCGACGCTCGACGTAATGTATTCTGCGTTATGGCCACCGGGAGGCGACTCCTCCAATTGCAGGAAGACGTCTGATTGTATAGACGTCCATGAGAAAATGACTCTACTTCTCTGTTGATTTGCTCCCTCAGTAAACACGAGCGGATTGAGATTGAAAGCCGCCTCATTAGTTCAGCAAAGCGTTGCAACGCGTGTATTTTCCACCACGACAAATAGAACTGATCCGCCTCCACCTGCTCCACCTGGGCTCCACCTGCATCAACCTGAGGAGGAGTATAGATGGAGTCCTGCTGTCTGAGGGCGCGTGTTGGGTGTGCGTGGGGATCAAAGGGAGGAATCAGTGGAGCATCATGGGAGGCTGGAGGAGCCCGACTCTTACCTTGAGCCAGGTACGTCGTGGCTTTTGAGGCAAACGGATGGCAATGACCTTGTCATCTGTCACCCTGCGGCTGGTTTTGGGTGTGCACGGTGCTTGTCGCCTGCGGCGAAAAAATTCAAATTCCGCTCAGGAGAAGAGCTTGAAAGCCGAGCGAGGCAGCAGGTGAGAGCAGAGAGCCGGTGGATGATAGCGAGACAGTCCGGGTGGCAACGGACCACCAGTGTGTTGATGGTCCAGCAGCCTTCACGTGAAGACGACTCTGTCCGGCTGGTATTTCTACTCTCAACAAAATCATTTTACCATCCACTTACTAATCATTCCAGCATAAACTACAGACAAAGCAACCAGGGCAAGTAGCAAAGAAGTAGTTATAGACCAGGTGGATTAGTTTGGGAACAAAACATTCAACGAGAAATCTATTTAATTAAGTCCAAAAACCTAACTTGCATTTAAAGGCAATAAGAGATTGTTGATTCAACAATTAAATTGACATTTAAATTGTCAATTATCATCAGGGTTAAATTACAAAACGTTGTTCTGTCTTTGAGATGCCAGATTAAAGAACGTGTGTTTCCACGAGACTTTTGAAGACTTTTTGCTCGTTAAAAACAGAAACATCGATGAAATGAATCAGCGCTTTGCTTCATCCACACTTTGGCAGGATTAGGTGGGTGTTCTAAGCCCCCCTTCCCTCCTCAGGCCACTCATAGCGTAACTAACACTGCCAGATTCAGTTTGTGCCTTCTGAATCCTAAACACACCCCTAAGCTGCAGATGCCTCTGCGTTATTTCCTGGAGATCTTCATCTCAAGATCTGCATCTCCTAATCACGCATCACGCGCAGGAATCATCGGCTCCACAGTTAGAAAAACTCCGGCTGAAGTCCTGCAGCAGCTGACAGGTAATGGAAATTAGCTCCAACAGTCGAAGCGGTAGAAAAACAAACCGACATGTGACTGGCAGCCTGTGACCTTTTTATTTGACCTCTAAAACGTGCAACATGAACCTTTCCAGACTTTAAAACACTGCTTTCTACTTTCTCGGTGTCTCACAGAATCACCAGGTGGAAACAGCCTCACGACGAGACTCATTGTGGAAGAAGTTTTGTCACATTTGCGAAAATTCTGTTCTGAAAACTTTCAATTTGAAATGAAGCTGCCGTATTAAACTTTTCCCTCAGGACGTAGTATTCGGAGGAGTTTGTTGGACAAGGCCAATGGCTTCGACTCAAATACCCTCAAAAACAGCTGAAGCCAGATCACAATGGCGATGGAAAATAAATATACGCCACAAGACCAGCGGCTGTGTTTGGTTTGGGGCTGCTGGGTTTTCCCGCTCCAGCAGCCACATTGGCAGCAAACTGTCCATTTGCATTCCGCCAAATAAAATTTGTTAAAAAATAGGGAACTCGTCGGGGGACTTTTGGCATGAATTGGCTCTCGCTGCGAGGGACGACAAAGGGAATTAGTTCGCCGGCATGTTTACAACCGCTGAAGTGGCGACGTGCAAACGTGTGGATGCACGTCAAAAGCAATAAAAAACTCGCAAAGGCACAAAAAGAGGCTGAACAACAGACACAAGCAGCTAAGAGGAAACACGGGAATCACAAGCAGAGAGGAGAGATAATTAAATACACCGCTGCAAAAATGAAAGTCAATGTGAGCGTCAATGTGAACGTCGCAACCTGTTGATTGAAAGAGAATGTGGAATAACTTTGTGTGACGAGTTCTATCATCACTGTCGTGATGTTTGTTCTTCTTTTGCTGCACCAGAATAATGTTAATGACCATATTACTGGACATGCAATTTTTAAAAATACGTTTGCATAATTTTAGGTATTTCGTGTTCTCAACTCCGTCTGCACGTTGGCCTCTGCTACTTAAACCAGGTGTATCGTTCCGTCACTACTTCTTATAACACCGTTCCCAACAGGCGACGTGCATTATTCTGGAAAAGACGCTGCCGATTCAGTGTGAAACATATTTTAGTGTATTTATTTTTAGGGGCAATATTTCTTTTGCAGCTGGAGTGACCTAGTTTTGCCTCATGGATCAACAATCGTATCTGCTCACTTATCGTATCTGTAACAACACTGACAGCAGCGTTATCGCGTTCATCTTTTGTGTATTGACCAAATTTAAAAAATCACTTTTCATTCATGTGCTTTCGTTGTGATCTAATCATCATTCATTTTACTCGTTGATTGTACAGATCATGGAACTGGATCGTGTGCTGTGTTTTTACTATGCACAGGTACTTGTTTCTGACTGAAGAGTCCGGTACAACGTTCACTTATTCACAATGCACATCACGAGCGTGTAAATACTACAAACGACCAGGATTCATCGTGCGGAATAAACAAAAGCGTCTTTTTTCTAGACGTCAGTAGGAGCAGAAAGCGTCTTTAAGTCTCCTCTTAGTTCATCGTGATATCACATTTTTCTCTGAGAGTTCTGATGTTTCCACAGAAGAGGTTCTGACTCCAGTTGATGAACTCGTGGGTGTGTTGGTAAATGTCTCAGTGCATTGAAACAGATCATTTTAAAATACCTGCTGGTTTTCTCCCCTGAACACCAGGCCGTGTTTTGGTGTGTGTGTGTGTGTGTGTGTGTGTGTGTGTGTGTCGTACATTAAGCAGCTACATTTAGGTGTTAAATCCTCCTTTTATTTTGCTCTCTCATCTCTCCGCCCTCGGTCCTCTCTTCTGTCTCCCTCATTTGGTCTCTCTCTCGTCACCCTCTCTCCCTCACTCACCCTCTCTGGGGGACACGTGACGGTGACGGGGGCGAATGTTTCATTCCTTCTCGTCTTTCTCTCCAGAACCCTCTAACCCGATTCCACCGACTGCGGCTCATTCATCTGCCGCTTTGTTCGGTCTCCGTCTGCCATTCGATGAGCGTGAAGCACATTTGCAAACGAGTGCATTGCGAGTCACGCTTGATTGATGAAGCTCTTAATTTATGGAAAACACAGCAATTATTTTTTGCAGTGCTGTTTTACTCGTCTAAAACTATTTAAGAACTTATATGTGGCCACCAGCAGTTTGTGAATGTTGCGATCGGTCCGATCTGTGTCCGATCTGGACTCCTCACCCTTTGTTGGACCATCACCTGGTTTTTGTTGTTTCTGTGGACGATACTTGATGTGATCGTCTCTATGATCAGTAGTCTGACCGAGCAATTGATACAGGCTCCCTGTAGCTAATCAATCACTGATACAATATTGATACAGGACTCTATGGTCATAGTCGAGAAAAAAAGAACTAAAAATGTGCTGGATCAATTATGTGTTTTATTTATTGTATTGGTAATATTGACCAATCACCTTTGAGTCAGAAGGCATTGACTGAAATGGAACCATTGGAACCCGCCTGCTTGTCACCTGATGATCCAGCTTTTACCTGTTTAGAAAGTTACCTTGTTAGCTTAACCCTTCGACGGGCCGCCTCTAAGCCCCGCCCCCAGGATGCCGATTGGCCCGTGCCTCGGCTTACAGGACAAGGAGTCACTTCTTGAACTTTGACAAGATAGACTCCACGTGCTCTTGTGACAGGTGACATTTGCTTCAGGTTCCACTTCCTCCACGTCTCCGTGAGCCGTTAAACTCCATCTCCTGCCGCAGGTGGAACCTCTCGCCTCCGCCTTCCCCGCCGATTCACACTGTCCCATCTCCTCCTCTCAGCATAATTGGTGTCACAAAGCACCATCCGACTGGGTTCTCCGCTTCCCTTCTGTGTACTGCGTCTCGTTACGGAGCAGAGGTGCAGGAAGCCGAGCTCGCTCCAGTTCTGCCCTCGATCAAAGTCAGAATCTGAGGGGAAAAAGTCTGGAATGAAGCTCTGGCTTGCTGCTGAGTGACACCTTCTCAATGGGCGGACGCATGCTGCTCCAACCAGAGATTAAAATGGTGGTTTAATTCCTCTCGTTGTCTGGCTCAGCGTGACTGAACTGTTTCAGTAGTGATCAAACCCCAGCCACGCAGAACGCTGTGAGTTAGATTCCCTTGCAAAGCTGGATTTCCTGCAAGCTTGACGAAGAGTCATTCCAGAGCTAAGTTGAATCCCAAGAACAGCGTGTCAGACCCTCAGGCGTGAGAACCCGGTCTAAATCAGCTGCAGTAAAACGACCTCCAAGAACGAGAGAGAGGAGACAGATGCCAACAGCTGGGAGCGACTTTGAGGCCCCCGAGAGGTGAAACGCCTCCTCAGCGTCGAGGCCCAGGAACGAGTCCTGATCACCAGAGGAGGTAAACGGCGAGGAGATCGTCTCCATCGCGAGTCCATCAGACTCAGCAGTCTCCTGAGAGCGAGGACCCGTCCACCTCGGACCCCCTGGGGATTCTTTTGAGATCTTTAAACCTCTTGGATCCTGATTATGTGAACTACAAAAAAATAGATATCAGAGCATCCTGAGTACAACCAACATCAGCAGCGGCAGATTAGCATTTCTCCTTTGATTAAACCCTCGTGAACTATTTTGGGCTTCAAGCTTCCCGATGGACCGGCCACTTGTCTGAAAGGGTACTTGATGAAGCTGATACACAATGTGGAGGTGGAGCAGGACGGGGGGGGAAGCTCTCCGCTCATAACGCGTCCAGCCAACTCAGCAGGCTCCGACAACCAAATTGGCACTTTGCTTTCACTCAGAAACGTCCGGGTCGAGAGGTCGATTGTCTGGCAGACACCCATGATGGAATCCAGATAACCGAGCCACGCACTGCAGGTACGAGGGTTAACAGCCAGACGCTCCATCTGATGCCTGCAATCCCACGCGAGGGCTCCGAATGGCGCCCTTAAGGCGCCTTTTAAACACGCATTTCACCAGATCTGCTTTCCCCCCCAATGGGATCCGACCTCTCTCATTTCGTCCATCAGCAGAATTGGCAATTTGCTTCTCGTCTGGACCACGTGAGAGCGGATGTGGCTTCGTTTCACGCGCGTCCAGCCATCGCGGCGAGGAGGCCAAGGCCGGTTTGAGATCGGACGCGGAAGCTGGTCAGAGCAGTTCCAGTCTGACCTTTTACCACTGGGATGGTTTTGCAATGAGGTCCATTCCCCAAGGTGTCCAGCACCTTGTGTTCTCGTTAGTTGATTGATTAAAAAGTCTTCCTGCATTCCCACCTGGATGGGACGAACTATTTGAGTCTGAGACATTTATGTGTTTGGCTCTAAATGTCAGGCTGAACAAGCAGCATCTCTTCGTTTTGCGTAAACCTCGGTCGGCCCGCAGCGGCAAAACAGTTTTTTCACCATCGAAACGAAATAGTGGAAACCCTTCTCCTCTTCTTCTCGGTGCTATTTGGAGCATCAGCAGCATCGTGTGTTCTTTTAGTGCCTTCACATCGGCGTGTGCTGTCGTTGGCGGAGAAACTCAACCTGTGTATCGGGATTCATACTTCATGGATGAATCGTTGTTGTGTGTCTGGTTTTTATACGGTGGGGAAGGTTATTTTAACTTTTGGAAAAGTTGTTGAGCAGAAAAAAGGGGCAAGACACGCATTTGATACCTTTGGAATACATTTACAAAGAGGATAACAACGTGCATTGAGGTTATGAAGTCGGATGGTGAAGAACGGCGTTCGTTTTGACTGGAAGGAGCTGCTGACTGACTGAGTGTCAGTGAGCAAACGCAGACAATAGAAATACAATAATCCTGCAGCATGAATTTATAATGAGCCGAATCACAGCAGAACGTATAATAAAAGGTGGACAGGTCAATTCTGCCGCAACCTACATACATTTAATCCGTCCTGTGTGCTCAAAAGCTCCAGGAGAGGAAACTGGAGTTGAGTGACTCACTCGAGGAGACAGTGGAGAATCGAACCAACGACCTTCACTTGAAGATAACGTCTCCTCTTCATTCCAGCTTCAATGATGTTATTCAGAACCTGATTTCCATCTGCCCTACTTTTCAGACCCTGTGCCTGAGAAGAACCACTTTTCGGGAGTTGTGCTCACACGAGTTTTTGTTGCCTGGAGATCCGCAGAAAGTCGCCTTTCGCTGCAGTTTTGTGTCGCAACCGTGTTGGAAATCAGCTGGACTCCCACATGGACGTCAGGATCAGGGTCCACGAGGGATGGCCGTGAGGAGAGGCTGCTGAGATGGATGGAGGTGGAGGCGATGGAGAGCGGGGGAAAAGTCTGAGGACATCTGGTGGATGAAAGGAAATTAGCAACGTGCAGACAGCTCGAATGTGACAGTTTGACTCACACAGGGGAAGAGCAGAGAAGAAGGTAGAAGGAATTACAGAATTAAAATGTTTAAACCAACAGTTGTAAGGTGACAAAATACAAACATAATGATTCTGTGTGTTCTGAGCCAGGTGATGAAAACCTTCTGATGTTTGGATTTGAGCTACTAACATGTGATGTAGCCGTTCGAGCCGGTGACATTCAGCAGGCTGTATTTTATAGAGTAACTACGTATTGTAAAATAGATGTATTGTAAAATAGATGAATAGGTTCGTATCAATGAACGGCCCTGATTTACAATGCTTATACAAAGAGACGCACTAAAACGGGAAGGCCTTCAAACGAGGCTCAGCAGGAGAAGTTCGGAGGAGAAAGCACGCTGGGGTTGTTGTGGTAACAACTGCCCCCCCCCTTCTGTGTGGTGGGAGGCGGCTGGTTGGAGCAGCAGTGGGTGCTGTTGCTCCCGGGTTGCATCAGATGTTTTATGAGGGAATGGGGACGCGACGGAGGCGAAGGAAGGAGGCTGTGAAGATGGAGATGGAAGAAAAGGATGTTCTCACAGGACCTTTTCCCAGGGTTCAGTGCGCTGTGGGTCATTCTGCCCCAAAAGACCGAATCCCTCCGCTGTTACCGCGACCAACGGTCCAACGTCCCAGTAACACAGAACCCATCTACGCCTGTGATGTTCCCCCATTGTCCTTCAGGGAGACTCAGCAAAGCCTGCACTTGGTTGTTGAGTCCACTGGAGGGTGCAAGGAAGTGGAAAATACTTCTCTCCCCAGACTAGGAATGAAGAGCACCGAGCAGCTGTGGGATTCCTCCACCTCCACCCACTCACACTCCTCGGGGCCTTCTCCTGTCCATTACCCCTCCAGCGGAATGATAAAACATGATTCAACCCGTTTAAAAAGCCTTTAGTAGCTGACGCCCTGTGAAACTACGGGAGGAGATGTTTGAAACGAGACATTTGATTTCCATCATTCATATTTAGTTCTTTTTCAAGTGGAAACGTGGCGCTTTGGCTCAGAAAGAAGTCGTTGGTGAGGAGAGCGGAATGTGTCGGCAGGAGAAGAAGCGAACACATCGGAACGAAACTACTCTGCAGGATTAAACTGTGACCAATTTAAAAGCCGGACTGTGAAGCTTCTGATTCACTGCCGTTGGTTCGTAGACGCGAGATAGAAGCACCGTCAGACAACTGGTCATTGGGTTTCTCGGCTAATCACTCTTAACCAGCTATTAACCAATTATTAATTATTTGAACAAGGATATAAGGAATGTATGTATATGCATTTTTTTTTTTATTAAAAAAATTAGATGAAAAATAACATTTTCATAGTCGACAAATTTGTGTCAGACAGTTATTTTTAAATGTTTTCCGGATGCTACGAGTTCACGTTCAGCGGGTCGTTGCTGTTTGACTGACGCGATGATGTCACAGGAAGAGGTTGGGCTCCATCCGTCATCACCGCTCCCCATTGGCTGAGCTGTTTTTGGATTCCAGATATTTCTGACGGGATGCTGTTTGTAGTGTGGAGATCTGAAGATGTGGCCTAGATTCAAAACACACACACACACACACACACACACACGCACACACACACACACACACACTCACAACTTAACGTCCACAAATCTGGACTGCACTGTGCATTCACACACATGAGTACCCAAAAAACACCGATGCGCACTCACACACATACACGTATCCAGCACAGACAACTGTACCCTCAGAGGCTCAGAGAGCACAGCCACAAAGAGAACACACACACACACACACACACACACACACACACAGTGGGTGGGAGGAGAGCTTTGAGTGCATACACTCTTTTGTATATATGTTGGTGTGTGTGTGTGCGCGTCACCAAACACTAAGCCTCGTGCTCTGAGATTTGCACTCATTTCCATTTCTACCAAAACTGAAGAGGAAGAGCAGACAAGGAGGAAAGGAAGGAAGGAAGGAAGGAAGGAAGGAAGGAAGAGGAAGAGGAAGATGGACGCCTCAGAATCACAAATAAATCCCCAACAGAAGAGACGCAGGAAAGACGGCAAACAGGAAGTGAGAATAGAAGATGTGCTCTTTAAAAATTTGCTTTAAAAAATAAATCCTATTTATTTGCGTTTATGCTCAAAACGTTGTTTGTTCGGCACGTGGACGCACACACCGACCTGTGGACGCTGTCCACTGACCACGTCCACAGGTGGAACGACAGAAGTAACCGCGTCAGGCCTGGTGTGCCTTTGCACAGAAGATTAAGCTAATGAGCGCAGCGCTAATCCCGCCACAGCACTGGCTCTCTAATGCCGGCACAGGCCTCACACAGTGTGTGTGTCTGTGTGTGTGTGACAGGCAACCGAGCATCTGACCTCTCTCTCTCTCTCTCTCTCTCCCTCTCTCTCTCAGATGCAAAGCTGCTAAAGCTATGCATTTATATTTATAGTACTTACAGTAGTATTACTCTCCGTTCTGACTGGTTTCATCCAGCCTCCGTGCACATAACATATGTAGATATTCCACAAATTGATGTAGCGTGACATCGCCGTAGTTACGGAGGAGGAGGTCTGTTCTCTCTGGTTCGTCAGTAGCTGCAATGCGCCGTTATTTTAACCCAAATGATCATCTTTTCCTCCACTTGGATTAATAGTCTTGCTGCCCTCTTAATTAGAGACATGTCAATCACAGTAAGCCCCGCCCTAAAGCATCCCCTGCTTTCATGGTCTGTTTGACTCTAAATGGACCGTCATGCTGTGTTGAAGAAGACTTGAAGCGCGTGATGCAGGGTGCGCTCCGTGTTTTCGCTGTAGAGGAGAAACCCTTCGGCTGGTCAGACGCCCGGCGGCCTCGTAGGGGGCGGGACTCCCGTCCTGCATTGGCGAATGTCTGGTGAAGAGTTGACTTCTTTCACATCAGCTTAGTTAGTTCTACTCGTATCGCTGTGCACTGAAGGGAAAGTTTCACACTTCTTTAAATAACTTTTAAATTCTCTCCCTCTCTCTCTCTCTCTCTCTCTCTCGCTCTCTCTCTCTCTCTCCCCCACAGGCGATTTAACATGTATTGTGTTTTTGTGTAGGCAGATGTTTGACTGGATGTTTTTCCAGTGCCCTCTGCTCATGTTTACGCGCGTGTTTGTGTGCATGTGTGTTTGTGTGGGCGTTTTCTTTGCCTGCAATTTCTTCGGAGGACACAACTGTACTTGTGTGTGTGTGTGTGTGTGTGTGTGTGTGTGTGAGTGTGTGAAAAAAACAACAGGTTGTCTAATAATTGTTCTCTTCATGTTTCAAAAATAGGATTTAGATTGTTTGTTTTTTCTTCTGTCGTTTATTGCATGCATGCATTAAAGTGTGTGCATTTAAATATGTATTTATGTGTGCGTGTGAGTATCCATATGCACTGTGTGTGTCTGTGTGTGTACAATGACAGGAGAAGAAGATGCCAGAATCATGAATATGGATCAGTTGCTCTGCTGAGGACGGATTAAAATACCAAAAGGAAAGTCAAGTCAGGTTGATAATGATGAATAAATAGAGGTTACAGGATGAGTCACTGCATTATTTTACATTTTACTTACTACCTGAAGCAAACATGGAAGCCAATGTGTGCTATTGTTTTACAAGTCACTATGGTTACAAGTCTTGCTAGTTTCTCTCTTCCAGTAGTTGTGTTGAATAATTTTTCCTTTACTATCGTATCATTTCTGTCGGGTTGGTATTTGATGGACAGCTGTGCTGCTCCCTGTCAGCTGATTATTAGTAAATAATGTGCCTGCATACCTGGATATATCTGACTGCCCTCTTATGGCCTGGCCTCTGTTCTCTGAGCTCTTAAAGAATACGTGTAATTCAAAATTAATTTGATTTTCATATCAAAAGACTCTTTGTAAAGGTTTGTAAAAGCCAAACTCTGCTTTTGACGCTTATTCCTTTGATTTTTCCTCACTCTCTTTAAATGTGGAGGTTTAACATATAACATAACATAGGATTAATAGGAATAGCGTAGGAATAACGTAGGAATAATGTAGGAATAATGTAGGAATAACATAGGAATAATAGGAATAACAAGGATAACAGGAATAATAAGGATAACATAGGAATAACAGGGATAACACAGGAATAACATAGGAATAACGTAGTAATAACATAGGAATAACAGGGATAACACAGGTATAACATAGGAATAACGTAGTAATAACATAGGAATAATGTAGGAATAAAATGAATGACATAGGAATAACGTAGAAATAACGTAGGAATAATGTAGGAATAACATAGGAATAACGTAGGAATAATGTAGGAATAACATAGGAATAACAGGAATAACAAGGATAACAGGAATAGTAAGGATGACATAGGAATAATGTAGGAATAATGTAGGAATAAAATGAATAAAATGAATAACATAGGAATAACATAGTAATAACATAGTAATAACAGGAATAACGTAGTAATTAGGAATAACGTAGGAATAACATAGGAATAACGTAGGAATAATGTAGGAATAACATAGGAATAACGTAGGAATAACATAGGAATAACGTAGGAATAATGTAGGAATAACATAGGAATAACGTAGGAATAATGTAGGAATAACATAGGAATAACGTAGGAATAATGTAGGAATAACATAGGAATAACCTAGGAATAATGTAGGAATAACATAGGAATAACGTAGGAATAATGTAGGAATAACATAGGAATAACAGGAATAACAAGGATAACAGGAATAATAAGGATGACATAGGAATAATGTAGGAATAAAATGAATAAAATGAATAACATAGGAATAACATAGTAATAACATAGGAATAACAGGAATAACGTAGTAATTAGGAATAACGTAGGAATAACATAGAAATATATATGTTTATACATGTATATATAATTAGAAGGAAGCATCCTCTGTTTTCTTAACTTCTTGCCTCTTCACCACTTTGCTGTCTTCTTCCATATCTTCTCAGTTCCCTTTTCATTACGTCCCCCCACCCCTTCCTACCCCCCCCCCGCTCCAACACACCTCCACCTCCTCAACACGCCGTTCCTCCCTTCTTCTGCCCAATCCGGTCTGGTCTTTTGATCTCGCACACATTGTTCACGGTAGCTTACCCTTCCACCCCTCCACCCCGCTACGCTGTTACCACGACACTCAGCGACTCGCTCAATGTGAGGGGCGGGTGCGGATTGTGAGAATTTGGAGCGAGGGAGGTTGAAAAGAGCTGCTTTGGAGATTAGTGTTGGGGGGGGCGAGAAGGCAAAGGAGAAAAGTGAAACGAAAGAGCCAAACATGGTTACATGGTGACAAGAAGGTCCAATCAACAGAGAATGACTCCGTGAACATCCATGCATGTCCCTGTAGACAGTGTCCCTTCAATGTAAGTCTCCCGACTCTTTCCCGCCTCCTCTTGCCCCCCTTCACCTTCCTGACCCACCTGCTGGGCTCCAAAGGCTTTCTCTCACTCTCCTGCTGGGCCCCACCCCGCCACACCAGTAACATCTTCTATCATCAGACACAGGAGGTAATTAGCTCTCTAGATGACTGGCACAGTTACATTGAGGTGGGAAATTAAATATTTATTCATTTAACTGGTGAATAAATACAAAAATCAGACAATGAATAAATAAGAAGGGGTATAAAACTAATACTTTTTTCTTTAAAGCCGACGTAAAAGATGAAAAGGAAGAAATAAGCCAGAGGAACTTCTCAGAAATAGAGGAGGAACAATTGTGAGAGTGTGACAGACACAACAATAAGAGAGGATTAACGGAGGAAGGAGAGGCAGCGAGGGGAAAGAAAGTAGCACCGAGGCTGAGGAAGAGGATGAAGAAGAGCGCGAGCGAGGAGAAAGAGAGACGCTCAATTTCATTCTACTACTTCCCACACAGAAAGAGAGAGAGAGAACCTCAAGAGTGGAAAGCAGAGGGAGACTGTGAAACCACCTCTCCTCTCAGAAACAAGACTCCCTCTCTCCCTCCCTCTCTCCCCCTCTCCCTCCCTCTCTCTCTCCTGTCTCTGCCATGTGACCGGCCAACGCTCCGATGCCGCTCTCTTCTTCTTCGCTCTCTCATCACTAGCTCGGCTCACACTGATATCTGACTGAGGAAGAGGAAGAAGAGGAGGAGGAAGGAGAGAGAGAGAGAGAGAGAGAGAGAGAGAGAGAAGGCAAGAAGAAGATAAAGGGGAGAGAAGAGAGAAAAGGATGTTCTCCGTTTCACTCAAGTGCCGCTTAGGGGTCATCAGGCGGCGAGTTAAGGGTATGTGTGTGTGTGTGTGTGTGTGTGTCAGAAAGAAAGACACTTCTGCCCTCATGCTGCTGCTGTGTGTGTCTTTAGTGTGTACCGGCCATGTCTGCTTGCATGTGTACATTCTGTACGCACACACAGAAATGATGCCTACTTCCTGCTGATGTTCCTGTTGTCATTTACTCGCATCCTCTCCTTGCCTCTTCTCCTCCTCCTCTTCCTCCATCCAGCCTGCGGTTTGCTTCTTTGCTCGTATTGATAGATGTCCACAGGAGGCCTCGGATGGAGCTCATTGTTTAGTGATGGGTGTTATTTGGGGTTCGTTAATGGTTTCAGGCCCTGCCGGAATCGACCAGAAGCAACTTGTTGGTTGTTTCCCGTGGCAAGCTTCTCCAACAGGGAAACTTAAAAGTGACTGAAAGGAAGTTTTAGGGAAGTGATGTGACGTCTGAGTCATAAAGAGTTGTTTGTGTGGTGGAGAGAGAAGCGGTGGATTATTATTCTGGATCATTGACTGAGTGAACAAAGCTCACTTTGTCTCGTTTCATTCAAGTCTTCAGTTGAGTCAAACGAAGCAGACGAGGACGTTTATTATTTATCGCGTTTTTTTGGTTCAGGGGGGTAAAAACCAAACCAGCAAACAACCAGCAAATAGAAACAATGTTTGTGTTGCTTGCAAAGCTGCAGCCACAGACTTTCATGAATGTCGGTTTTATGTCTGTATTTTGAAGAAAGGGTTTAATTATCTGAAATGCAAAACAAAAAAGCACAAAAACTGAATTATGTTAACATGAACAATGCAATACACCTGTTTAATATGTCCTGTTTAATTGTTGACAAAAAGGATATTTCCAAGCTGCTATCAGTGAAGTTTACAACAGACTTTTAGCATTTTGGGACCATTTGTTTAAAGTCAAACATAGTTGTCCCCTTTTATATATTTGTCTTCGATTCATTCATCATATCGGCATAATGTGCTAATGTTTCACTCCTAATGGTACAAATGTTGTGATGTTCCAGACCTGCATTGTTCCTGCGAATGTATTATTATTATAATAACTCTTGCTCACTCGCTGTATGTGGGTTAGTAATGCTTCATGTATGACGTGGGGTTGGAACTGTGTGTGCGTGTGTGACAGAGAGAGAGAGAGAGATGCATGCTGGGTCGCCAGTGGAGCTTTGGGCCAGTTTGTTGTTGTGTTTTGATTGATCTTCAAATCTCTGCAAGCTGTTGGGACCTCTGCATCCTCTCCCTCTGCTTGCTGACTTTCATTGTGAATGAGCCCACTGCTCACAGCATGTGGCCTTCACACGTGTGTGTGTCCTGCGTGTGAAGGATGTGCACCACGTGTGTGTATGTTTTGGCATGTTTGAGTGAGGAGTGACATTAAACCTCGTCTGAACAGGACTGTGTGTGTGTGTGTGTGTATGTGTGTGTGTGTGTGTGTGTGTGTGTGTGTGTGTGTGTGTGTGTGTGTGTGTAGATAGATAGTGTTTGGTCTTAAATGTGTCGGTGGTTACGACCGGAAGCTGCAGCTGAACACGAATCCTCACTTCTCATCGATTTCAGTGATCATCTATCAGTGGTCAACTATCACTCACCAATACGTAGAGTCCTTTATGTGACCAAACCACTTAAATAAATGTAACTAGTGTTTGATGTAAAAGTTAACTTTGGAACTGGGCGCGACTGAAGTACGCCACTGCTAGATGCCAGATGGTGTAGAAGCTAATGGTAGGTAGGAGGTGGCGTAGAAGGTAGTGGTAGGTAGGAGGTGGTATAGAAGCTAGTGGTAGGAGGTGGCATAGAAGCTAGTGGTAGGTAGGAGGTGGCGTAGAAGGTAGTGGTAGGAGGTGGTGTAGAAGGTAGTGGTATGTAAGAGGTGGTGTAGAAGCTAGTGGTAGGAGGTGGTGTAGAAGGTAGTGGTATGTAAGAGGTGGCGTAGAAGGTAGTGGTAGGTAGCAGATGGTGTAGAAGCTAATGGTAGGTAGGAGGTGGTATAGAAGCTAGTGGTAGGAGGTGGTGTAGAAGGTAGTGGTATGTAAGAGGTGGTGTAGAAGCTAGTGGTAGGTAGGAGGTGGTGTAGAAGCTAGTGGTAGGTAGGAGGTGGTGTAGCAGCTAGTGGTAGGAGGTGGTGTAGAAGGTAGTGGTATGTAAGAGGTGGTGTAGAAGCTAGTGGTAGGTAGGAGGTGGTGTAGAAGCTAGTGGTAGGTAGGAGGTGGTGTAGCAGCTAGTGGTAGGTAGGAGGTGGTGTAGAAGCTAGTGGTAAGTAGGAGGTGGCATAGAAGCTAGTGGTAGGTAGGAGGTGGCATAGAAGCTAGTGGTAGGTAGGAGGTGGCGTAGAAGGTAGTGGTAGGTAGCAGATGGTGTAGAAGCTAATGGTAGGTAGGAGGTGGTATAGAAGCTAGTGGTAGGAGGTGGTGTAGAAGGTAGTGGTATGTAAGAGGTGGTGTAGAAGCTAGTGGTAGGTAGGAGGTGGTGTAGAAGCTAGTGGTAGGTAGGAGGTGGTGTAGCAGCTAGTGGTAGGTAGGAGGTGGTGTAGCAGCTAGTGGTAGGTAGGAGGTGGTGTAGAAGCTAGTGGTAGGTAGGAGGTGGCGTAGAAGCTAGTGGTAGGTAGGAGGTGGTGTAGAAGCTCGTGGTAGGTAGGAGGTGGTGTAGCAGCTAGTGGTGGTATGAGAACATAGTGTTAAGCAGAATACTTTCCTCTTAGTTCGATGCATTTTCTTAGACAGAGCTTTAGAAAGTGTGTATGAATCCTCACGTGGTGGAAGTCCAGCGATCAATAGAGAGGCGTAAGATAAGAGCTTCAGGCGCTTCAGAGAACCAAACCACCTCAAAGTCTACGAGGCCTCGTGTCTAATCGAGGGTCCCGCTCAGCTTCACCCGACCGACTTACATTATAGTGCTGGAATGTTTTCACTTGGAAGTGACCACGAAACGCAGCAGTGAGGATTGGTCCGTTTTGGAGGACGAATAGTATCTTAAGTGGGTGCAGATTGTATCAGCGGGCGACGGCCTCAGGATCTGAGTGCCTCAGACCTCCAGGGGGAATGGAACAGATGATCTAAGTCCTAACTGTTTTTATCGGGTCGGTCACACCTTTTCAGCTCCTTTGTTGGGAACCAGTTACTGTTCAACTGTGATCTTCTCCCCTGCAAGTAGCGGCTCCCTCTGCGAGCGTGACCGGATCAAAGGGGCCGTGATCCAATAGACTGAAGAACCTGAGTCTCTGCCTCGCTTTAGTTTGTGCAGCTGTCCGTGGTGCTCGTCTTCGTTCGGCATCTCAGTTTGTGTTGAGGCCTTCGTTTGAACTCGTTCTAGAGGATCAGCCTTTTACTGTCAGCATTAAACCTTTAACGCGCCATCATGCGCTTCACATCCGGCCTGGTCATAATTTGGTAGTATTGCAAGAAATGTATTTTCAGTTTGCTTTGCTCTGGTCCACCGCTTTCCTCTCCTGCAGTTTGAATGTTAAAAATCATCATTCCTCTCCACAGTAGGTGTACTGTACTGTACTTCAGGAGCGTGAAGGAAGTCTGCTGAAGGAAATGAGAGTGGGAGCAGATGAATGACGGTCGAATGTCTTGTTTCCATGCGATAAACTCCATCTCGCTATCTGGAGGACCAGAGATCACTGACCACATCTTTTAGTCCGCTATTCTCCTGAGAGGCCACGAGACCAAGTACTCAAATAACCCACTGAGGTTGTTCTCCGCCTGTAGTGAGCTTAGGACACGTTTAAAGCGTACGTGATGCCTCTGTAGGTTTCTTCTTATTCTCACCTCATGAGATGTTCCAGAGCACAGAACAGATCCAGCGTGCTGCTGTGCAGTTAGGTGGTCCAAAGGTTTCCAACATGGGTCCTAAACCTTTGACAGATTATGTAAAAACAGCATTTAGTATTTTCAAAGAAGGCGTTTCATGTGATTTATGGGACATTTATTGATCAATTACTGAACGGACCCACCGGACTCAAGCCAGAGGAAGAAGCTCGATTAGAGAAACATATAAAACTACTACAAGAGACACAAAAACATTCCTTAATTCATTCATTCTTTAGAGGTGAAAAACGGCTGCAAAGAGACTGAGAGGCCACGAGCTCGTAATGCATCGTCCTCCACAGCAGGAGCAGCATCAAAGCCCAGAGAAGCCTGATGAAGAACCCAGCGGGACACCTCGCTCCCTGGAGGCGGGACATCTGCACATGTCTCACACACACACACACACACACACACACACAACAAAGGACATATTCACACAAACATGTGTACAGGCCACAAAGTAGCCAGGTTCCAAAATAACTCACTGACAATGCCGGTAATGAACTTTTTGAGGAACCGACATTAAAGCCACAATGAAACCGTTCACGTTAACGTTGAGTGTTGGAGGATTTCCCTTCGTCCCCAGAAACGAGGCCCATGGATTCCACTGATGACTTTGGCTGATAACTGAAAGTCTTATTCTACTTCTCTGTCGAGCCCCCTTTGATGAAACAGCAACATTGAAGGCAGTATATAAGAATAGGGTTGAGTATAGATTGGACGTATTTATTTGAATTCAATTTGATGAAGTTCAACAGAGAGACAAGTCACGCGGAGTGACTTCCTGTGTCGACGGAGTCTTTCTCTGGCCTGATTGGACAGACCTGAGTCGTCAGGATGGATGACGCACAAGTTTAAAGCCAAGAGCCACTGGGGGGGGGGGAGGGGGGGGGGGGGCGCTGGGGGGGGGGGCGCAGTATGGGAGGAGTTTGGACGGAGAACCTGTTCACCTGTTTTTGAGCCCTCTGATATCCGCGTTGAACGTGTGGTTACCCCACATGGAGGTGATTGACTCGATGTGCACATCGAACACTTTAATTCTACTGCTGATTCGTTGAACCGGCTGAGGCTTTGCAGAGAGCTTCCACCGCGTCTGTAGGACCCTCTGTGCGCTCTGACATCATGCTGTACCCCCCCCCCTCGGGACACATTAACAAAAGGTTAAATGAGGGGAGAGCGAACGAGACATTGTGTGTGTGTGTGTGTGTGTGTGTGTGTGTGACACAGTGTAAATACACAACGCGCCGGAGGGCTTTCGTGCCCCCGCTCCCTCAGCTAATTAGATGTATAGAATTCCAAAGACGGGGGGGGGTCTTTGCCGCATTGTAAGATCTTTTTTGGGATCCGGTACTGAGATCCCTGTTTTCACGGGGGGCTCGAGGGGGCAGAGTAGTTGTATCAGTGAAAACTTCCACAGCTGTCACTCACCTTAATGAACCGTCATCTAAGAGAATTACTGCCTTGACGTTCCTTCACCTCATCCGTTAGCCTCAAACCGAGCCAAACACGTCTTCAAATCCCCCAGAATGCCGTTAGACACACAAAAGTCAACTCTACTCATTATTATTATGATCTGTGTTTTTTTGATTCATGTGGATTTTCTAGTTTTGACTAATCTGGAGCATCAGGGTCACCGCGGTACCACACACATCGTACTTTAAATCCACTGCAGATGTTCTGAGTTGGTGGACAAATCCGTTAAATACCCAACTACGAGCACTATTAGTGCATTCACACCAGCGGCAGAGCATTCCCCCAGTGAGGCATGCCTTTCTCCCAACGCTCACCTGGACACAAAATATATCACATGTCGAGGTGGAAAAACAAAGATTTCCCCTCCACGATTTTCATTTAATTATTAAAAATGAGCGTGTGTGTCTCTAATAGGAGGGGATGCTGCGCGTGGACCACGGCGTTCGGATTAGACTTCTGAGTAATGAAGCAGCTTCAGCTTTGACTCTTCTGTCGGATTCATCCGTGAGCCTCATTCATCGCTGCTTCTTTCTCTGCAGGATTCGTTGCTTTTGAATGTTTCAGTCGGGGAACTGAAGTTATGAAAGCGGAATAAAGCTCCTCGTCCTGCAGAAGGATTCAACGCCGACTGCACTGCACCTGTTTGTGTCTCCTCGGCGGGTTTCTGGCCAGATGAATGAGGCACGTTTGCGTGTAAATGACGCGTCCTGAGCTCGTTGGTGGGATTATGAGCGCCGGGATTATGGTTGTGCGTTCGATGCCGCTGCTCCTCTGCAACGGGCTCATTTCATTTTGTCGCGGCTCATTCTAATTCCGTCCTCGGGTGACATTTTCCCGTCACAGCGGGAAGAGTCTGTTCCCGTGAATAGCGCATTAGTGCAGATAACAAGCGGCGGGATGGCGGTTAATGGCCACAAGTTTTCTTTTGACGGGGATTCGTTACGCTGAGGATTCACTGCGGTTTGTGTATCAATGAACCTCATCCAGCAGAGGCCTCGCGCTTCTTTTGCCGCCTTCAGGCCAAACAGCGGCGTGGGTGTGAGTTGGCGCCGCGCACTCCGTCACCCACAATGCAGCTTCCTCTGTTTCACTCGCTCACCTGACGCGGAGCACCGCTGACACCTTCATAACTCGTGATATGAATCAGCAGAAAGGGGGGGGGCAGATTTGAATTTGCCCACATCCGCCTCGGGGGCCTGACGGGGCTCTTTGAGCAGCATTGTTATGCGCATGTGTCGGATGGGATTTCTCAGGGTCTTTGATCACGTTTAGAACCCACTTTTATGTATTTCAGTCCGTATCGGCTCACAGAAGGATTTTAACGGGGGGACGGGGGGACGGGGGGACGGGGGACGGGGGGATGATCACAGAGACGAGTTTCGTGTCCCCTCTGAAATCAAAAGAGAGATTTATTTATTACTTAAAAGGTTCCGTCCCATGATGCTATGCCACAGATTACGGGCGTTACAATTACCCCATCACCCCCCCAATGCGAACCACACGCGAGGACGCCAAAGACTGAGAATCAGGTCTCACACGGCGACCTTTCGGGGATTCGGTGGTATTCTGTGTTTGCATTGTGGACCGTGTGTCCGAATCAGCATCAAAGAGAAGAAACCTGAACGATGAGTCGCCGTTTCATGAGTTCGGCTCTCGATGATCAACATTTCACTATTTGAGCGTTCAAACTGCACGACCCCTTTAAGGAGATGAGCTCCCAGCATGCAAAGGAGGGCTTGTGTGTGTTTACCTGTTCATCTTTTGAGAAACTGTGTGTCAGTGTCACACACACACACACACACACACACACTGAATGCTTTATTTATACTGTCATCACGGTGTATATTATTCATAGCGTCTTGACATGTGAGACGTAGAGACACACAAACACCAGCGCACACATTGATGCACGGTGTGGTTCATAATTCCGTGGTACATACAGTATGCATCTGTGTGTGTGTGTGTGTGTGTGTGTGTGCGCGCGCTCAGATGTCCTCGTTTGTGAGATGATCCATATTCTAACAGACGATCGGACCAGAACAGAATTCAACAAATGATGAAGAGGACGACGCGTTTCATCTTAATAAATATTGTCTTCCTTTATGTGTTTACTGAAATATTGCAGGTTGCTGGAGCCCTCATCCGGTGGCTCTGGCGCCCCGTGTGGTCAAAGGCGGTTCTGTTTCCTACTGAAGGATCCCTCATGGAAAACCTGCTTTAGTTGCATCGGAGTGTGACGGTCCGCTCCTTTCGGTTCTGCTTCTGGTTCTGGTTCTGCTTCTGGTTGCCCCCCTGAGGTTCAGGGTTTCCGGTACTTTCCCGGGTCTGGAGCAGCGTGGTGCTGGACTGGTCTCTGGCGATGGATCGGGTCCTTTGACGAGCATTCAGGCTGATCAGCAGCAGCTTCATGAGCAGTTAAAAGCTGCATAATAACTGCATTTTATTTCACTTAACGTAAAAAAAGGAAAAGAAGACGACACGTTTCTTTTGATGTCGTGCTGAGCTGAGGTTCTTATTCACGACTAAAAGCTTTATTGCTTATCTTTGGAAACCAGGCGGCGACAAATAACAATGAGCTGCAGGAAAGAATCACAATTGTTATTTTGAGACAATGAGACAAAGATGTTGAGAAGAATTAGTTTTCACACCTCGAGACAAATTCATTCATGTGAGTTGATAATAGTAATAATCAAGTCTGCTTTTCATAACACAATCCACCTTTATTTCTCCTGTGTTTCCTTTGCACATACTATAACTATGAACACCTTCTATTGTAAATGTGATGCATTACCCAGCAGCCATCACTCCGGGTCACTTCAGGGTGAATTCATCAGCTGTTATAATCAGTATTTACATCGTGTTTCCGTCCTTAACATTTATAATTAGTTTACTTTGTGCTGGAGGTGAGAGAGGGGGGGTTGTGCATTAATACATATTTATTGGGGTCACAACTCTTTCAACCGTTATTTCCATTAAAGTGTCTCATAAACACAGCAGCCGATTTTCCTCCCACGGACAAACTGTTGTCTTGGCGACTATGAGATGATTGAGATTGACGATTCCGACTGACGTGTTCAGGTCGAACCTCATCAGGCTGATGGTACAAGCAACACATTGCTGCATGACATCAGTCCTCCCCCGTGAGGACACCTCTCCCCCTCCCGCCCCCCACAGCCCACGCTGCTGCCTCCCTCCCCTCCTCGTCCTCTCTGTGAGCCCCCGCTGCCCTCTGCTGATTGGTTCCCGCAGAGCTTCAGGTGCTTCTCCCTCAGCAGGTGTTTCCTCTTCCTTTCCCTGCACGGGGCTCTTATTCTGTAGCCACGACACCCTGAGCTGCTGTCTAACCGGCACCATCGGTGTCTACGGCGAGGCTCTTACGTTAATGCAATATTCTGTGTGTGTGTGTGTGTGTGTGTGTGTGTGTGTGTGTGCACATGCGTGCAGGCAGAACGGAAGGAAATGAGACGTAAATAAATAAACCAGGAGCGGCGTCGGCCCTGATCAGATGATCAAATGTTCCTCTGCGTCAGGAGACGTTCTGACACATCTGGAGCACACACACACACACACACACACACACACACACACACACACACACACAACATTTCTCCACTTGTTAGGCGGATGAGGTGAGAGAAGGATGAGCAATGTGGGAGAGAGTGTGTGTGTGTGTGTGTGGGGGGGGGGGCAGTTATGACGAGATAATTACAAAAAGATGAAATGAGAACTGATAAGCGCGAGATGATGGAGAGAGAGGGTGGCTGACCTGATGGGGGAGAGGGAGTGAGGATCATTACGGGGGGGAGGGAAGAGGAAAGGGGGGACGGGAAGAAGTCCTCCAGTAGAGTGCTGACACAATCATCCCGAGTGGGGAAACGTTCCGTCTAATACGCCCAATGATTCTGTAATTACGGATCATAGCTCGGCGTCGGAGTGCAGCGCAGCAGAGACGAGGTCACGAGGTCGCACAGATGCATGCTGGGAGTATTGAAAGCAGACGTGGGACGGAGTGGAGCAGACGTCTGGTCTTTGTAGCCGGAGAGGAGGACCAGCAACTTGAAACGCAGCACCGAGACGCCGTCTGGGCTCCTTTCAAATCTCACTTGTTCTTCAGGAGACGCATCTGTTATTATCAGTACTATTACTATTACTAGTACTGTTATTATCAGTACTATTACTATTACTAGTACTGTTATTATCAGTACTATTACTATTACTAGTACTGTTATTATCAGTACTATTACTATTACTAGTACTGTTATTATCAGTACTATTACTATTACTAGTACTGTTATTATCAGTACTATTACTATTACTAGTACTGTTATTATCAGTACTATTACTAGTACTGTTATTATCAGTTACATAAAGTCATGAAATCTCTGCTCTGACAAACGACTTCTCCTCCAGCATCTTCTTCACAATACTCAGCTGCACTAAAGTAAGAAGACGGCTCATTGAGACACTTTTCTCTACCATTGATGATATTTGTCTCAACTTCCTTCAAAGGGTCGAGTTCTTCCCAAATTTACAGTTTTTGCATTACAAAACATGATGCATATTAGGCTTCGTTGGTTAAAATGTATTATTTCAGAGGAGAAAGACTCTCATCTGGACTCAAAACTATCCAACGTCTACTGGGTATTAAATACATGAATTCATTGCTTTCTGCTGGAGATTTATCCTCCTTCACTTTGAGGATCTGATGAAGCTCTCACACTCCTTCTCAACCAGTCGGGAGTCTCTCCAGCATCTCTCCGCTTTGTCAAACAACAGCCTGCAGCTGTACACGCGTCTCACACTCTGGTTTATTGCCCCTGTCTGTGAGCCCCCCCAGTGCTGATCGAACCCCACCCCCCCCCCCCCCCCCCTCCATCCTTCCCGCACGAGTAACACTCAAACAAATCGGTACGGAGGAGTTTCAACGCGTCGTATTTTGTAATTGCGTATCAGCTTCAGTGCAACCGGCCCCCGAATCTCACATTCTTTTGGAGTCTGAAATGTTCCCGTCAGCTTTTCCTCGTCCTCCAGCTTTAGCTCCTCCCACTCGCAACAGCATCTTCTGATCTGATCTTCATCCATTACAGATTACTTCCCTTTCAATAACAGAAATCCGTCTAATGCAACCAAGAATTCATTTTTTTACGTCCTTTGAAAAGGGGAAAGCTGAAAATAATGAGCCCCCAGAATCTTACCCAGCATGCTTCATTAACTGCGGCATGACTCTTGTGTGTGTCCACGGTCCTAATTAAGTGGAGCAGAACTCACTGGGAATGTTTTTATTTCGGTGTGTGTGTGTGTGTGTGTGTGTGTGTGGGATCCTTATTATCGGTGGCAGGACTCATCCGACACGCACTTATTATGTGTGCCAGTGACAGTGGACAAGCAGCGCTGTGCTACTCGCCATGTTTGTTAATAAAATAATAAAAGGCTGAAGAATAACGGAGTTGGAAGAGGGCAGAAGAGAAACACACAAACAAAACGCCTCATACTTTGCCTTTGTCTTGAATTTGGTATTTTATATTGGTAACATTGCAAAGTATCAGAATAACAAGCAACAGCTGAATTCCCAGAGTAAACTTCCAAACGTGAGTAAAGGGGGTTCTGCTCAGTGAAAGAGGTGCAACGGAGAGAAGAAAGTGAGTAAACCCGGCCGATCCTCTCTGGAAGTAGAACAAAGACACGTGGTGAGTCCTCCTCAGGCCGAGAGACACGTCCTCGCATTCAGAGACGCTTCTGAGAGGAGTCCGAGTCCATTAACGCCAATGGGAGGAGGGAGCGGGAACATCGGGTTCTCCGGGACAATCTCAGACCAAGACAGTCGACGCTCCAGAAGTCTTCGGTCATAAACTGTTGTGTAATACACTGTCGACAAGTCCATTTGCTTCCAACTTGTGTTGAATAAGACTCATAAGTTGTTTATTACGTGAGTTTTTCTCCCATCACACGCTGTGATTTAAACATCACAGGTCTACATGAACGCTCGTGATTGTCTTTGGCGACCTGGTTGTGGCGCCTCTAATGTGTCCTGAGTGTTTGTTGACAAGAGGCCCAATGATATCACATCTGGAGGCCCACTCGTCCAATTAGATCACACCACGGGGTCTTGTTTGTCCAACGGAAATAAGCTCATGACTGAGTGAGTGGCTACGTAGGAAGCTGTCAGACAAACGTTTGATTTAATCGACTGGTCACACCAGGTGGGTCGGTGTGAGAGAGAGAGAGAGAGAGAGAGAGATTGCTTCGTGCAAACATCTGTACCGCATTGAATTATAACTGTTCCTTTAAATGATAGATCTGTTAATCCCCTTTTTACATATTTATTGGTCATGTCTTGTGTACCATGTGCACACAAGCTCAATAATTCACAGGAACATTCTGCGAGTTACATTCGACTTCAGCGACCGAGAGAGAAAAACGTCAAACTACCAATTTTCTAGCTTGTGATTTGAGGTCAAGCTGAAAAGAACACAGCAGGAGTCGGTGACGGCAAACTTCCACATCCCTCTCACTTCAGACGGTTCCCTGTTGACGCAGGCAGAGATGAAAAGACCTTTTCCCTCTGATGGGGAGATCTTTTTTTCACTCTTCTCCTGGTGACAGCAGCTCCGCGACCAGCTTCAAGTAAAAAATGAATGAAGCAGAATTGAGGGAATTAGCGAGCGGAATTGAAAACAACAACTTGTGCTCGCAGCTGAATGTAAAGGATTAATTGTATCATACAGGAACCAATATCCATGAAACCATCCTTCTTTCAATGCGTTGGCCGGACTTCATCTACGTGGTCATTGCCGAGCAATAAAACTGATTAAATCATGAGTGGAATTCCCTCACAAGGAGGAGAGAAACCTGACGTTGTTACTTTATGTTGTAATGTAGCGTTGTTACATTGTTATGTTGTAATGTAGCGTTGTTACATTGTTATGTTGTAATGTAGCGTTGTTACATTGTTATGTTGTAATGTAGCGTTGTTACATTGTTATGTTGTAATGTAGCGTTGTTACATTGTTATGTTGTAATGTAGCGTTGTTACATTGTTATGTTGTAATGTAGCGTTGTTACGTAGCACTATATAGACTTCTATCCACATCACCCCCTGTTGGTCACTAGAGAGACTGCATGTTTGACTGCATTTACTTTACTTTTCAAAACCATGGGTCGCTCATTTCGTAGTCCCGGGTGGACATTATCTTTCTAATGAGCCTGCATCGGACAGAGGGGTGAGTTTTTAATCACAACTTACTTTTTGATATAAATTATGTATTGTGCGATATATATATATATACAGTATATATCACCATTCTCCAGTGTGCCTGTGTGCAATAGCAGATATCACATCAAAAGCTTCTCTGGTAGCTTTCATATTTCGTGTTCTCCTCACCTCAGATATTTCACCATGAAGACATGAAAAGATTTCTTCCCTGAGAAAGAAATTTGTAAAAACTTTTTTCCTGTGACAGTTCTTGCAGTCGAGCGCGACAGTACCTCTACATGTGGATAACACAAGCATCCCTGTCCAACCTCTATGTCACCCAACCGGTGTTTATGGAGGATGTGAAGTCCCACATGCCTGGAAGCTACCTGCTGTGATCAGATGGTTCACCTGCATTCATTGAGTCTTTCTCCAGATGAACTGTGGCATCCGGCCTCTCGGGCTAACGGGTACGTGCAGCGACTGGAAGGATACCACGCTAGGCTTTGGGTACAACGACGCTACAGCGCGATGCGCCACATTCAAACCCAGGCCAAAAACGATTGCAGTCTCCTAAACTTGAGTATCTCTAAGAGGTCAACAGGGTTGTTTCAGGCCGAAACCGACGCTGAGCTCTCACCAGAACCTTTAAGCGCTCGCTGATGGTGCAGTGGCACAGCTCCACCCCCTCCGCCCCCCCCGAGGACTCAGCAGGGGTCTTTGAGTGTGTGCATCATTTAGCCGGTGTGTGTTAATCATGTGGTGAACTAGTGTGTAACCTCGACTTCCTGCACAGTGAATGTTGGGGGGGTTCAGCAGTTGCTGTCCAGGGTGCTGAAGTTCACCATCCAAACCTGTGGGAGGTTTTCTGTCTCATCTTTCCCTCTTTCCATTCCCGTTGCAGAGGCATGCTCCTCCAGCGGAGACCCCTGTAGAGACTCACTGTGTGTGTGTGTGTGTGTGTGTGTGTGTGTGTGTGTGTGTGTGTGTGAGTGTGTGTGTCGAGGGAGAACGCATTTCTCGGTTTCATGTCACTTCAAGCGCCGTCGCTCACCTCGTGATCACCACCCGACAGGGGAGCCCGAGAAATAAGTCATGACCTGAAGTTGGAAACTTTCATCTCTTGGCTACAAATTCACCCCCCACACACACACATACACGTACACATACACACATACACATATATACTACACAAATACAGCCCCACAAGACACAGACTCTCAAGCAAAAGGAGAAGGAAAAACTAGGTCATCAAAAGTCCCGAAGGCTTTCAGCTATATATTTTTTTTTGCTTAATCAGGATAGAAACTGCGAGGGCAAGAAAGGGAGAGAGAGAGAGAATCCTGTAATTAAATTAACCCACGAAGAAAACGAGGAGGAGAAGACGGGGAAACAGGAATATCAGATGTGTCAGAACACAAGCAGACTGAGAACAGAGTGATTAAAGTCCATTACTGAGATGGACTCTGATTTCTGTGAGCGTTAAGAAAACACACTTAGTTCAGCTGGTGTCTTCAGGTGGGGAGGCGAGAGGGGGGAGGAGGGGGGGCATTTGAGAGAGTAAGGGAGAGAGAGAGAGAGAGAGAGCGGGAGGGAGGCGCGCATGCAGACACAAGTTGTGCCTCCCTCTTCCTCCTCTGCTCTTCCATGAGGAGAATCAGACATCCAGTCTGGAGCCGTGTGGGGGGGCAAGATGCTTTTTCTTCAGGCCATACTGAAAAGAAGGCTGCTGCAGAAAGGTAAACACATCCTTAGAAATGACTCCTGAGTATTATTAGTATTGTTGTTGTTAGTTGGATGTTTGTGATAAATCCCCCCCCCCTTGGTTCTCACTTTGAAGTGCCGGATGAGTTGCGTCGGGAGGGGGGCTGCTGGTGCCGTGGGTTCATCACATCAGTAATATAATATGAATGTTGTGTTGGTTGTTTGTTCGCTGTGATTCAGTATATTTTTTCTTTTAATAATTTTAGCCCTCTAAAATATTCTTTGCTTCATCTGTGGGAACCGTGGGGGTTGGACCTTTAGAGCTCATTGGTCCTTGGTATGTTTTATTCTAAGGAAAAAGCTGCATTTGTTTTTTTAAGTATATTTCTGGTTGTTCTTAAATTGTGATTAATTAAATGACGTTATGGAATGAATTGAATTGATTGCGAGTTCCAGCAGCACTAGTTGTGTTTTAATGGTTATTCCTCACACAGTAGTGGGGCAATTGGTTTTTAAATGGATCAGTACCTTTTCATAATGACTCTGGGTTTCTTTTTTCTGGAAACGTGATGTTTCTTTGGGAACTAACAGATCATTAAAAGTGGCCTCAAATCAGTTTCTTTCCTCACCTTCACTATTTCATGTAAATTTAGTCTTTTTTTTAAATAATCCTCCTGACTGCGTGCACGAGGCGTCCGTGTTTCAGCCATAGAGGTGTGCGGTTCTTCCCCGTCTCCCTCTTCCTCTCATTTATTTATGCTTTGGGGATCTAATACTTTTGAAGCCTGGAGACGCAGTGGAGAAGTCTGCAAATGGGGACAAAACGCCGCCTGTCGGCGGTCAGGCCGCACTGCAGGGGGGGGGGGGGGGGGGGGGGTAAAGCTGTGGAGGACATAATTCTCATATTTGCTGCCTCTGTCTGGTGTTTAATATGTGTGTCACAGTTTTACCGTGTCAGTAAATTTCCAAAGCCTCTCATGTCTCCAGAAAGCAGAGAAACCTCTGACAGCTCACATTTCACTGCAATAAAAATAACTGTGACTTCCACAATCACTTTATGTGCAACTTCAGCAACGGAGAATCACCCGTGAGCAAACATCATAATAATGGGTTTTTATTAAATAGCATTTAAACAAACACATGCACTGTAATGTAGATGATAAAACCCAGAGCGTGCGTTTCTTTTCCTTCGCTCTCCCTACAGGGAGGTCAGAGGTCACGATTGCGTTCAGAAGGTCAGCTGCGGGTAGTTGTTCCCCTGCGGACATGAGGAACTTGAAGCGACTTTTCCTTCATGGCGGCGTGCCGCTCCGAGTGAGAAATGTTCCTTTGTTCGGAGTGAAAACCCCCCGAGTGCCTCCCCTCGTTGTGCAGGAAGCCGGTGACGGTTCGTGCGGTGGCTCTGATTTTGGTGCTGCGGGGGCCACAGGTGGGCTGTGACTTCTTTTTATCCAGCGAGTGAAAGTCTCTCTGAAGCTCAGTAATTCCAGGACCTGTGAAGTGAAACCCGTCGCGCTCCCAACCTGAGGGAATGGATGTGGCCCTCCGGAGGCGAGCTGCTTCTTCTGGACGCCTGATGTCCTCTGAAAGAGTCCAACCAGACTTTTGGTCTAATTTCATGCATGGGGTGTATTACCATCGTCATCATTCTGACTTTTACTTCCTATCGTGGAGGGAAGCGGTTTGTTGAGATGAGAAGGTGATTCTTCAGCACTTTCATTACATCACCGAGATCTCTCCTGGATTTGTCCGTTTCGGTCTCCCTGCAGAGGACTTGTGTCCCACTGGGTGGAATGGACTCAAGCGGCGTATCTTCTCACGCTTCGTATGACATCACACAAGATCTTTTTTCTTTGATCTTTACAGGAAGCAAGTTCATTTCCTGGGATGATATAACGTTTTAATTGTTGCTGGATGAGACCAGCGTGCTGTAAGCTGAGGAAACACAGTGATTCCTGTTTCAGATTTCACTAATGAAGCCATATTATATTCTATTTCTGTCAATAGATTCTGAAAAATGTTTGCTACCAAAGTCCCTAAAGTCCGTCCTTATTAAGTGTTTTCACCAAATAATCAGTCTGTATTCGTTCGGTACTTTTGGCTGAAGACTTTCAGTTCTTGGACCTTCAAGGGACAAACAGGTTCATCTTTGAATGCAGCAGTGACCCATAATCATAAATATGTTGGCAAACATGTGAGATTTGAACGTTTGGAATTGATCTCCCCAGGATTCTACAGTTTTGCATGAATAATGCGTAGAGGAGGGACTTCTTTCCTGAAGCGATGAGTAGAATGATGTGTTTTGACTGCGAGGACTGAATGATTCAGCAGAAGGAACTGATACTGAGTCGCTGTCCAACCGGCTGAAACCTGAGCTGAGATGATTAATATATGACAAAGTTATGCAGATTTCTTTCTTTTTTTTACATTAATCCTTTTCAGGAGTTTGAAACTTCTTCTTCACTCCATCACATCTTTTAATGACGTTACACATCAATCTCCCCTTTTTTCTTCGTCTGTAGAGCAACAATCTCCCACTCGTCCCTCACTCTCCGTCACAATTTATTCTTATATGTCATTTAAAAGTCGTATCTTCTCAGAACATCCTCAAACATTTGACTCGGTCCTGCACTCTTTTTCCTTCTCATTATCATTAACCTCGTTGCATTTCCCTCTCCTTACCCCCCCCTCCTCTTCCTGTCTTCCCCTTTTCCTTTCCTCCATCGCTCCTCTCAGCAATGCAGATGTGTTTCTTTGATTTTGTCACCAGAGATTAATTAGTATTTTATTAGGAGTCCTATTTATACCTCCAGCAAAGAGAAGGAAAAGGGAGGGGGAGAGAGGGATGAGGGGAGTGAGAGAGAGGGATGAGGGGAGTGAGAGAGAGGGGTGAGGGGGGGGGAGTGAGGGATGAGGGGTGAGAGAGAGGGATGAGGGGAGTGAGAGAGAGGGATGAGGGGAGTGGGAGAGGGATGAGGGGAGTGGGAGAGAGGGATGAGGGGAGGGGGAGTGAGGGATGAGGGGAGGGGGAGTGAGGGATGAGGAGTGAGAGAGAGGGATGAGGGGAGTGAGAGAGAGGGATGAGGGGAGTGGGAGAGGGATGAGGGGAGGGGGTGAGAGGGATGAGGGGAGGGGGAGTGAGGGATGAGGGGAGGGGGAGTGAGGGATGAGGAGTGAGAGAGAGGGATGAGGAGTGAGAGAGAGGGATGAGGGGAGGGGGAGTGAGGGATGAGGGGTGAGAGAGAGGGATGAGGGGAGGGGGAGAGAGGGGTGAGGGGAGGGGGAGTCAGGCACTGACTGAGGCAGAAATGGAGAAGAGACGAACGTGATGAAGGGAAGAAGCAGGAAGCGGTGCAGCGTTCAGCCGAGTGAAGCTCAACAGAGATCAGGGTAAAAAAGAAAAGAGGGCAACAGGAAAGATAAAGCAGACAGAACGAGGAGATGAGAAACCTCCAAACTAAACCAGCAGGTTTCAGAAGCTCCACAGAAGTATGAGGTCAGAGTGACAGACAAGGACTACGATGGCCTCTCCTACACCATCACGTTGAGACGTATGATTGGAGGAACCGGCCTGTGAGACTTTCCCACACTTCAGCTTTCTGATCAGCAGCCGCGATGCTCGTTTAAAGAGAACGAGCCAAAGAATGAGGGATTTACAGATAATTAAACCGGGGCGAGAAAGAGCGATTAAGAGGAAAGCTTCGAGACACAATAACACAAAGATAAATCAAAAGGCCATTGAGGACATGCAGAGGGGGGAATAAATGAGACAAGAGACAACACACCCTTTGGGGAATAAGAAGGAGCCAGAAAAAAGAGTCCAATGGTGACAGGTTGGGGTGAAGAACGGAGGAGACGCAGATAAAGGCCACGGCGAACACTTTCCAGATCCACTCACAAAAAATATGCTTTGGCCTTTCTAAATAAAAAAAGCCAAATAAGTCCGTGAGGAGAGAGAGGGACAAAGACAATGAGAGACAGAGGCTGTTGGTATACTGGCCTCAATGTGTCAGGACGGGTTAAAAAAGAATATTTATAAAGAGAATGCAATAACAAGACAGAGACAGAGGAGCAGAGGACTTAAACTACTGTGAACTGTTCCTATTATGTAGGTAACACAATAGATATCAGCTTATTTAGAAAAGGATTTTATAGTCAACAACATCCCTCTTATGGCAAAACCTCAGGAGAGTTTGTACATATTTCATTACAAATAATAAGTAGTTGTTTATGTTTGGGGCCATAAGAACTGAAGAGTTGGACGTTTACAGCATAACCACGACTTATAATTATAGCATATATATCAAAGTAGCATAATATTCACTAAAACTGTTGTGTTGAAGAGAGCGGCGTCCTTAAGAGGAAGACAATGAGTGTCTTCTGCATGTTGTCCTTGTTCTTTAACCCGTTCACAGTGTGTTTTCCTCACAAGTTGATAGAAATCTCTCATCCAGCGTTTAGTTCTTCTCAGAAAGGTGAAACTGAAGGGTGGAAACAGGCTCCGCCCACTCGCCATCGGTACTAATGAATAGAAAACCAGCGCTCTCTTTGCCTCGTTATCGCTCCATCGTGTTGAATCCAGGCGAACAACAAGACCCACTGATTTGTGTAACATAAACCTGGCAGCCTGAATCCAGCAGAAGGGGGGTGCGGGGGGGGGTGGTGGGGTGGGGGGGTATGAGAGGACCGACAGGTAGGCGAGCTGCTTAAAGGAGAGGAGCTGTGATTCCACCGAGGAAGAGCACAAAGCACATTTCAGGTACATTTGCATTTCAAACTGGGCGAAGGCAGAAAGCTGCTGATTTGCACCCGCTCCTCCGTCTCTTCCGGCTCCGTCTCATTTCCGTCTGCACATCTTCTTCTTCTCACAAATGTCACAAATTTGCTGCCGCTTTCATTTTTTTTGACTCTGGAGCTAAATTGGTCTTCCAGCATGTTTCCTTGTTTCCATCTCTGTGTGTCTTTATTCCTGCATATATATATAATTACATATACGTCTAACAAAGGCAGGACTACGCTTTCATTGTCCTCTCTGTCCTGCTTTGTCTGAGGGCGGGACAACACAACCTCACCATGGACTTTACCCAATTATTTCCAATTTCTCTGAAGATCGTTAGTTTACAATACATCTGTTGGAACAGATTTAAATCCTCCCTTTGGTTCCTTTTGGGTCCTTTGTCCCGTCACATTGTTAGATTGCCGTTTCCTGCACCGAGCGACTGGCTGAACTCGTGGTCGTAACGCCACCAGGCGTTGAAGCTGTTTTCAGCTCTCAGATGAATGATGAATAGACTCAGATTGGTTTCATAATATCTCCATTTTGTGGGTTTGGTTCATTTCTCTCCCTTTGTCCGAATGTCTCTTCCATCTACTTTATTTGGTGTTACTTAGGATGAAAGATTCCTCCCGGTGTTGCTTGTTGGGTTTTTGGTCCTTGATAGTGGAGAAATGAATGGGTCTTTAAAATGAATACCAGAATTGTTGTGCTCTGAATGTGTTCTCAGGTACTCAGCCGCCAACTTGGAAGTAGATCGGATCGACGGTCCTCAAGATCTGAGAAGGAAAGATATAGTGACTATAGCGTAATTTGATTATTATAGGAGGAGTCTATTTGGTATTTTTTCAATTTCCTTCCTTCGGCTCCCTCCTCCACCGATTGGTCCTCATGTCTGACTTCCTCTCTTCTCTCTTCCTGTCTCACTTCACTGTTTTATTTCCTTCGCGCGGTGGAACGTTTTTGAGTCTGAGTTTGTCCTCGTCGGTCTCGCGGAGTGATGGGACGAGGACGCCCGGCAGGGGGAGGCATCGACTCAGAGAGAAGGAAGCAGAGGGAATTACAGAGAGGATGAGATGGAACCAGCCGAACAAATTTTCGTTGTCGCCATTTCGCATATTACTGAAATATGTTAGAAGGAGACGAACACAAAACCTGCAGAAAATCCATTTTTAGTCTCCATGTTGGTCCACCTGGTGGTTTATTTCTCAAACTGTTGTAATAAAGGAATACTGCCATATACAACAATGAAGATACATATTTACTTTTCAACTCAATACATTGCATCTCACCAGCCAAGTATAGAGTATCGTCTGCATATAGTCGCATGCATTTGACCTTTTCCTCGCTACGGTTCACATCTAATGTTATTGAGGTTTTATCTCATTTAGAATGAAGTTTATTCAAACCACGAGGAGAACGCCAGGTGTTCTCTGACTCGTGGAGCGCACATGAGTGCGTGTGTGCGGATCAGACCACTGATCTTTGTGTGTTTGTGTGCGTTAGCTTCGTCTTTCCTCGTCCAGACATGTGCGTGCACCATATGTAAAAGTGCACGCGTGTGTGTGTGCGCACGCGCCTGTGTCTGTGTTGTGCCGTTCTGTTGTGCACGCATGTTTCCTGCGCCGCCCCACAGGAGGCCATCATTTGCCACTTCAAAGTACTTACCCATAATCCTCGGAGTGAGGATTCATTTGCACTTGAAACTCGAGCGGGGGAGAGAAAGAAGGGGGGAGTCGGGGTGAGGAGAGGAAGAGACGAGATGAGAAAAACTCTGACCATGTACAACATGAAATGTGATCACAAGTGTGTGTGTGTGTGTGTGTGTGTGTGTGTGTGTGTGTGTGTGTGTGTGTGTGTGTGTGTGGAGCCAGCTGAAATGATTCGTTTTCCTGATTGCTTATTTTGCCTCCATCCACCCCCCTCTTCCCCTCTCTCCATCTTAAACCTTTTTTTCTTTTACTTTACCGACCCGTCACCGAAAAATGCACAGATTCGTGGCAAGAACACACTTAATGAAGCGGTGGCAGGGAAGCACAAACATTAGAACGATGCACACGTAGACTCACACACACACAGACACACAAACGCAGGAGCTAATCTTTCTCAGCACAAAGAGTTTTAGGAGCAGTAAGTGAGGTTTTTTCTGGTCTCAATAGTCCAGCTGTGACTTTCCATCCACCTCTGACAACTTCACTTCCCTGCTGCCTTGTCTGATGTGTGTGTCCGTGTGTGTGTGTGTGTGTGTGTGTGTGTGTGTCCGTGTGTCTTGTTACAGAAATAAATACTCACCTTTTTCCATCTTTTGCCTTCATTAGTTTCCTCTGTTCAATAAGACTACAAGCTGTAGAGGTGTTATCTGTTACCTGTGACTATGCGTATATCTGGTTATAGTCCTGCATGTGTAGCTTGGATGGAATAGTTGTTGTGTCATATGGACAATGGAAACAAAAGTTTAATGAAAAACTATAGGACGTATTGTCTGTCTGACTCTAAATGGACCATCATTTACTAAATGAGCATCATCCGGTGTTGAAGAAGACTTGAAACTAGAGACTGAGACCATAAGCTCATGTCTACAATGTTTACTGAGGGAATAAATCGAGGGTCATTTTCTCATAGACGTCTATGGGACCAGAGGAGTCTGCTGGTCACTACAGAGAACGCAGGTTTTGAGACACTTTTGTGGGTCCTGAGTTTGTTTGTCTGCTCTGAGCGCGTCTTCACGTACATGTGGAAACCTGAAAAGAAGCAAATGGTGTTTCTTATCTCTGATGACCGCACGCAGAAATACTTCCACTACATGGAAGATCATATCTGAGTTTGCTTCACAGCTGTAGACTTTTCAGGGGATTCAGAATAAGGTTCAAGCAGAACCTTGGTAAGATTTCATTGATGTATCACGTATAGCCGATATCAGAAGTGCAATGAGTTTTATTTCTATGCGGTTTCTTTAGTTATTTGGGCCACAACACGATAACTTTCAAAATGAAAGAGACAAAAGGAGGTTTTTGAGTAGTCATCTCTCTGTGCAACTCAAAAGACGTTTCTAATCAAAGGGACGAGCGTAGTCGTGACTTTGAAATGGAAAACAACGGAGGGATCAGAAAACACATCCTATTACATTTATTTAAAATGTGATGCTTCAAATATTGGCAGATGAAAGTGTATTTTTCCGTCTCCAAACACTGTGTTGTATTCCAGCAGCCACGTTCTCCCACTGTACGGAAAGATTAGTCCAACCTGCCAGACACCACTCGCACTTTTCTCCTCTTTTCTTTCCTCTTGTTTCCCTGATTGTCTTGTTTTTTAGAGTGGTTGTGAAGACAGGGGGGGGGGTGTTAATCTAGAAAATCATCCTGGTGATGAGAAAACCTTTGACTGTGTGTGAGTATTGTGTCGTTCCACATGTCAGGGGAGCGAGTCCTCAAACAGGGTCACCTGGGCTCCACATGCTTCCCCATATGAATATAACACAGAGGCATTTGACTAAAAGTGATTTAAAACGGATAAAAACGACGCTGTGTGGATGATACGTTAAGCTGTTTCACTAATAACATATGCTTGTTTATATGCTGAGGTCCTTGTATGTTATTTCATTATGTCGGCAGGACAAAGGAAGATACTGTTGTGTATTTATGGCTTAAATGAAAGAAAACGTCTAAAAAAAGAAAACCCGACTGATCATTTAACGAGTCAAAAGGGCGTAAAGTCAGTTTGCCCGCCGGCATCGACCCGCCGGGTGACTCACAACCTCTGCTGACCTGAAGATGGGGAGGAATTTAGGTCAGGCAGCGCGGGCGAGCACCATGAACTCACCATGAGAGAGAAACATTAGGCCGTATGTGTGTGTGTGTGTGTGTGTGTGTGTGTGTGTGTGTGTGTCAGCAGTCACGTTCATGCTCTGTTCAGTTTCTGATTATAATGTCATGATGTCATCTCTTAAAATCTAGTGTGGCTGAAAAATGAATAAATCCAAATGTTTGAAGGAGAACATGAATCAATATTAGAGATATTATGAGATGTTTACAGCTTTTTGATTTATCTTTAAATGATTTGGGTTGTGTGTTTATTATGCAGAAGGAAAACCAACTACAAATGACTTAAAGCTAAAAGATAGCATTAGGAATAGCTGAAATGTTTTTTATAAAAGATCTATAAACAAACTGAGTCTGCCAATGTGGATCATTGATGATCAGCAACAAGAAGCCATCAACCATGTTTCACACACTGGGCTTTGTCAGAAACAAGCAAGAGGAAACTTTGAATTTACTAGATAGTTTTTAATCAAATCTGTTTTCTGGTCGCTTGTCTCGTAAAACGTTCAGTGGAAGAAGCTGGCGGTGCGTTTGAGGGTAAAAAAAGAGTCAGCAAAATGTAAATGCAAAGACGCCGCAGGAGGAGGATGTGTGGAACCAGTCAATCCTCTCTCCCCCCCTCTCTCCCCCTCTCTCCCCCCCCCCCTCTCTCCCCCCCTCTCTCTCTCTAATCTCCACACACTCCGTTTGTCCCTTCACACACACACACACACACACACACACACACACACACACACTCTTTCTGAAATGCTTTTAGACATCCACCGCCTTCTTTTTGTGTCCTCCCCCCCGATCCAGCTTGTGGGCCTTCCTCTCTCTCTCTTTCTCGCTCTCTACGTTTCTTTACCGTTATATAAATAAATGACGCTATTGCGACAACCTTAATGTAGAATACTGCTAGAAAAAGTAAGTTGTGCGAGATGGAAATGTAAAGTATAATAATTCAGATTTGAAGGATAAAATTCGCTGTGTTGCTGTGAGACAGATGGGCGAACATCAGCCACACAAACTCCGCTGTATTTCAGTTGATTTGAACTCACATTTCACTGCTAACGCACAAAATATGAAAACAACCGTAGTCAGACGTTGGTCGAGGTCCGTGTGGGAGAAGTTGCTTCCCTGCAGCAGCATCGCCGATGGCCGATGGACTCATGGCGAGTAACCACCTGTTCTCCGAGTCCCGCCCCCCCGTCGGGTGTCTGTGACACAATAACATTTGATATTACGGATACTTTATATTATATTATCTAGAGTATTAAGATATTTACAGATGCGACGGAAGTGGCGTCACCCGGTGGTCGCTCGGGTTTCTTGGACGGAGGCCGTCTCCATGTCGCTTGTCAGTCACAGTAAGCCCCGCCCCCCCCCGCTCTGTGGCGGATGTGATGGGTCGTCGTGCGGTCAGTGCAGAGGAAGCGCGTTCTGCATTGACTCATGTTAGAATAACTGCACATTAACCCCCTCAGCACTGCACAGGTAATGAGGAGACTCAACAAACAGCATCAGGGGTCTCTCTCTCTCTCCCTCCCTCTCCCTCTCTCTCTCTCTCTCTCTCTCTTTTTAAAAATAAACACTCTCCTTTCATCTTTTTGTCTCTCACTTTCCACATTAATTCTCAACATTTCTTTTGCCTGCCTCCTCCTCCCCCACACACGGATGCCCTCCCTCCCTCCCTCCCTCTCTCTCTCTCTCTGGGGGGTTGAGCGGTCCTAACGTAAGCGCCAGTCGTCTCTCATCATCGCCACAGTGTTCCCTGAGCACTCGGCAGTCCACGTCTCTCCCCGTGTCTCCTCGTCTCCTCGTCTCTCTCCGTGGACGTGGCTCTGATAAGTGGAACTCGATGTCTGCCGTCATGTTCTGTGGTCTGAGGAGGGACTTTGGGGCAAACAGCGTCGGTGAGGGAAATTCTTCCTTTAATTATTCGTTCATTGGTGTAAAGCGTCCACGGTTTTTGGTGATTTGGAACTACGGCTCTCAGAAAGCATCTGTCCTTTCAACATGTTTTTGCCGTTCTGCAGAAGTTAAAATGTCTTCTGGTGGCATTTTTTCTTTTTAAATTTCTCAAATCAACCCTCATGGACTCTGGAAAACGATGATATATTTAGTCTTTTCTTGCGTCTGTGTTTAATGGGTCTTACTGTGGGTGAAGAGACTGCCACGTGTTGGTTAAGAGCCAAAGTTATCACATTATTACATTAGCTGTTGTAGAGAGATGATGGCAATAAGGTCTTTGCTAGATCATAAAGTACAGCGGTTTTCTGTCAACATTTATTTATTGGTCTTTTTTTTTTACTTTTTCGATGCTGTGATCCTCCACGTCAGTAACGCGTCAGAGAAAAGTCAAGCAGCCTGAATCCAACCGGGCAAATCACATTTTCCTCTGAGTGGAGTGTCTTAAAGTGTTCACCGGGGACAACTACTCAAGCACCAAAAAGACGTCCGTGAGACAATGTCTCCATTTATTCCCTCAGTAAACATCGTAAACACGAGTTTATGGTCTCTTCTTCAATACGGCATGATGTGCATTTAGTAAATGATGGCACATTTAGAGCCGACATAAAGCGTAGTGTGCTTTAGGGCGGGGCTACTCTGTGATTGACAGGTCACAGCCATTACCTGAGCTGTATTTTGCGCTACAACGTCCAAAATTCGAGGCTTCGTTGCTGGATTGCACAAACCCACAGGTTACAGGTCCAGATCCAACAGACTGAACACGGCGACGCAAAGCTCCCACCGCTCACCACATGGAGGCTGAATGTCCTGAACCGGAACCAGGCTCGTCTGGGTCCAATGACCCACGAGTCTTACAGAGTCCACGTGTTCAAAGGAAATGTACGACGCTCATTGTGGTTTCATGTCTGCTGATCTGCTGCTGTAGAGATGGAGAGACTTTAATTTGGTCCCTGTTGAACTTCCATATGTGAGAGGACTCCTGTGGCACAGACCAGCTGCCACTGCTGCTTCCACCAATAGCTTCTATCTGCTCGTGCGCGGGAAGAAACACTAAGGCCGCTTACTGCTCTACTTTGTTGAAGTGAGAGAGCTTTATTGTTTTTCCTGGAGGATTTAAACTTGAAATTACGGTTTATCAGAAAACAAGTGACACAAGAAGAACAGGAAATCCACCTTCAGTAGCAACTTGAATTCAGCAAATGAGGTCTAACAAACCTCATCGCTAACGAACCTCGTCGCTAACCAGCCGCGTCGCTAACCAGCCACGTCGCTAACCAGCCGTGTTGCCAGGGGCGACGGTGAGCTGGTGGCAGCATCGGGGTTTAACCTTTGCTGCCACGGCGACCAACGGTTCGCTGACCAGAACACCTTCCATTAGGTCGGGCTTTAGAGCTCATAAGCGCTACCTTTCAAAATAAAAGTCTACGAACGGCCCGCCGGTTTGTGGCCTCCTTTGCTGTTAATTTGAAGGGTTGCGATATTTGCACATCGCACCACACACAGCAAAACACGACGCATCGTCCCATGTGGCCAATTCCAACACTCACACCACGGCTTTGTTAAACACGCTCGTTACACGTTACCCCCCCTCTCACACACACACACACACACACACACACACACACACACACACACAGAGGCACAGATCTATAACACAATAGATGGATCTAATAAGTAGAACTTGCTGTCTACCGTCATGTTCTGTGGTCTGAGGAGGGACGTTGGGACATGTGACAGTTTTATTTTTAGGATGAGAAATTGTTTGAAGAAATATCGTCTTGTGGGGAAAAATTGCAAAGCTGCTTATTCCTTTAATGGAACTCACGAGCTACAGCTGCAGAAAGCCGAAACCATCGGGTTGAACAGAAAGCAGGAGAATAACCAAATAGAAGCTTGGATCAGGCTCCAAAAAGGAATCTCATCTGATTTCTCTCCAATTAATTGCTGTATCCCACAAAACAACTTGTTTTGCAGCTTCATGGCCCTTCGGGGACTCCGTACTCCTCCCCAGTGCTGCTCCTCTTGGCTCAAAGTATTCTACACACCTCCGTCGTCTAGACTCCAAACAAATATGACGCCAGAAAACCCGATTATCGCCTTCATAATACACCGTACCAGCAGAGTAACAGCAGAGTAAGAGGGATGCGTCAGGGGTATTAATGAGGTGAGCTCCATCCTGTTTCATGCACCAAAGGGCATTGTGGGAGCTGGATGCTCTTCAAAGGCCTCAGAGAGCAGCTAAGTTGCAGAGAGCTCAGGGAGCTGCTTCATATCTCCTCTTTTAGGTTTCCCCTCTCACTGCACGCTCTGTTAAACCGCCGCTGCACTTTGGCTTTGTCCTCATGAGGGATCAATTTGGGAAAGCAGGCGGTTGTGAGGAAGAGAAAAGTCGGCCGAATCACAAGTCGACGATTTGCGGCGTCTTGAATGTGTGGTTTCTCATATCGACGGGCTCTTTTCAGCGGCATTAAAGTAATGAGCACAGGAAATGGAGGCGAGATTGTGTGTAAATGAATGACGAGCAAGTTTTCGTATTTATTCCTTTATGGCCGCCGCGGCTTTCTGCCGATTCGCTTGGTTCCCTGAGCACCTCGGCGCTGACCGCGCTGAGCGGTTAATGGCGACTGCTGCTGCCGCGACCGCGTTGGGATGTTATCATCAGCTGTGCAGTTGTCTCTACAAACCGCGTTTCAGCACAGCACGCTGCAACCATAATCCTGCAGGCGGTGGGATGAGCACACGCACACGCACGCATGTGAACGCAGCAGCGGAAGGATTATTGCACATATTATATTCAAAGTGACATGTTCACAGAAATACAAACTTCTCTGTGTCTTCGTCTTTCTCAGTCGTATACATTCGAACCTCGTCACCTGGAAGCCCCACATCTCTCATTTTCACCCTTTCATCCGCCCGCCAGCCTCCGCTCGACCTCGGCATCGGAGCGGACCGAGCGTCATGTCGGGGTGTTGGCATCGGGAATATCTACAACTGTAACTTCAAAGGAGTTGTTGATGTGTTTTTTATACCTGGCGAGCTGTTTCCTCCTCTTCTCTCTTTGTTTTAAAGGATTTAGTGGGGGGTTTTATGTGTCTGAGATTTGAAAAGAAAAATACAGTTCCCAACCCGGTTAGAATGTCATTAAAAGCATGTTTTGTTCAGTCCGAGACAAACTGTGCTTTACCCCCCCGAAGCGAGAACACGCAATTTACTTCTGGGATTCAAACAAAACTACATGTTCGGGTTTGGAAAAGATGCTGTTTGGTTTGGAATACGTTCATAAGATTCCTCTGCACTGCAATCTGCTGGCTGGCTTTCTGTTGCGTTGCGTTATGTTAGATTACTTAACGTTGTGTAGAGGTCTGCTTGCAGCATATTCAGGGCGAAGAATTGCGTTACATTGCACCGCTTCTTATTGCACCGCTTCTCATTGCACCGCTTCTTATTGCACCGCTTCTCATTGCACCGCTTCACATTGCTCCGCTTCACATTGCGCCGCTTCTCATTGCTCCGCTTCACATTGCGCCGCTTCTTATTGCGCCGCTTCACATTGCGCCGCTTCACATTGCTCCGCTTCACATTGCGCCGCTTCACATTGCGCCGCTTCTCATTGCTCCGCTTCACATTGCGCCGCTTCTTATTGCGCCGCTTCTCATTCGCCGCTTCTCATTGCGCCGCTTCACATTGCTCCGCTTCACATTGCGCCGCTTCACATTGCATCTCTTCTCATTGCGCCGCTTCTCATTGCGCCGCTTCACATTGCGCCGCTTCTCATTGCGCCGCTTCACATTGCGCCGCTTCACATTGCATCTCTTCTCATTGCGCCGCTTCTCATTGCGCCGCTTCTCATTGCGCCGCTTCTCATTGCGCCGCTTCTCATTGCACCGCTTCTCATTGCACCGCTTCACTTTGCACCGCTTCACTTTGCGCCGCTTCACACTGAGTTATGTTGCATTGCTTTTTTCCCCGCTACTTTGCACGCTGTATTTGGTTAATGAGTCCCATTGTTTTCCATTGTTTCTTGGATCGCTGCTTCAAGTTGTTTTACACTACATGATGCGAGGCTGAGTTGTTGATGTTTTACACCACAAAAAGCTTGGAGAGAAAAGAAGTAAAGCGAGGATACAAAGGGAAACAACTGCGTAAGATCATTAGAGGCAAAGGGGCCGATGACGACCCCCCCCCCCCCCCCCCCCTCTTGCCCACCCTGCAGCCACATCCACACAGGCTGCAATTAACCACAACAGAGAAGCTATTAAGCGTACTAATTACGGCTTGTTCCTTCCAAAGCCGCTCTACGCGTGTGGGTGAGCGCTCGCGTGTGTTGCTGGATAAGGACGCCATTTGAGCGGTGGGGGGCGCAGAGTTTCTCTGCATAATTGTGTGTCTCTTCTATTTATTTGTCACTGGACATGTTTTCCTCTTTTTTCCAATGAGAGACACACAAACACCAGCGCACACATTGATGCACGGTGTGGTTCATAATTCCGTGGTACATACAGTATGCATCTATGTGTGTGTGTGTGTGTGTGTGTGTGTGTGTGTGTGTGTGTGTGTGTGTGTGTGTGTGTGTGTTAGTGCGACAATTGCATCCATGCATACGCACTGTGTGCCACCGCTGTGGCAGACAATAGCAAATCACACATCTTCTCTCCTCAGGCATCGTGATGACCGCAGTCAAACGCCTTGCGGCGAGCGTGGGCGTCAACACATGTTTAGAAATTGTGTCAATAGTGGAGTTGTTGTTGTTAAATTTAAGTTCAAAATAAGCCCTTTAGAATTGTCATAAGGTAATTTCCTGTAACAGCTGGTTCTCAAACATGTACTCAAACACGGAAAATAATGAATTTGTTTGTGAGTGTAATTTAAGCCCAAAGTAACTGCAGGTTTTACAGTAATTCGTTCACTCAGTATCTCAGCTTGGACAAACAGGTGCCGCCTGTCAGGCTGAATACTCGGATGATTGTGGCTTTAAACGCCTCATTCAGCGCGGTGAAACGGGCTGAGTGAGTCCTCTGTTTCCTTTTGTGTATCTGAGTACTTGCTGTGTATTTCTTTCTTTGGCCTGCTTCACTTCCGCCCACAGCCCCCCCCCCCTGTACCGCTCATCATTATGTATTTTAACTCAACAGAGCGTCGTAAATAGGCAGCATTGTTATGTTAATGTTCCATTGTGCAGTGCTTGTACCCTCTGGACATTCATTTGGTTTGTTGCAGCCTCGCAGATTTTCACTGAGGCTTTTTTGTTTTTCACAATTTGGAGATTTCTTTTTTTAAACACCTCCTCTGGGTCGTATTAAAACTCGTCGTAATGATTTGCTGACAGATGAAACGCTCTTTGACGTTCAGGAGAGAAAGACTGCTGCTGCTCTCTGTGCAGAAACTCAAGTGTAGTTTTAATTCCCTCTTCAGAGAGTACATTGACTCAAGTATTGTACTGTACAAATTGTAGGTAATTGTACTTTACTACTTACTTCCACATCTTAGAGGTACACATTGTACTTTTTACATCTTGGTAAACGTTACCGTATATTGTACATCTAAGGATTTTGTAGAATACGATCGCTGTAGATTAACCAAACAAATCATATGAAGGAGTTAAATTCCAAGCACACATTAACATTAATTAACAATAAAACACTGACAGGGAACATTTAACATTCAGTTAATTTCCAGATTACACTTGAATACTGTTATTTAACGGAAACAGGGACTGTGTGTCGTGGATTAAGATCAGATTTTAAGAAGAACCCACAGATGACGACGAGGCTTCTGAATCATGGAATATTTTAATAAGATACTTCTTTGGTGCTAATCTGGACAAAAAACAAAATAAAACAACCGGGTCATTGTACGCTCTGCTCATCGTGAAGTGAGCGTTTGTGAACCGTGTGGGCGAGTACTGCTGTGTGATGTTATTTATTTGACATGGCAGAGAGGAGGTTTGGGGGGGGGGGTCACTCCATGTGTAATTAAATAGCTTCTTTTTCAACCATGACAGCTGGAATCCTCCCCGAGACACGGCAACACGCATTCTGCACACTTGTTTCGAGAGGCAGAAGATAATAATAAGGGGGTGACAGAGTGATCGGAGGCATGTTCTAAGGAACATATTTCATCGACTCGTCCTCCTGGAGCTTCACGATCGATGAGGACAAACGTTTCTGTAGGAAGCAACGCTTTCCCTCAGGAGCTCACTGGAGGCTTCTTTTCTTCATGTTATTCTAGAAGGAAGAATCAAAGATAAATTATAACCCGCAGATGTCTTTACCAACAGCAACTCAATTAATAAATAATAACTCCAATACTATAAATCATTTTCTAATAGGAACAAGGATGCAAACCGCTGTGATGAATGTTTCAAAATGAAATTCTCTGGCTATTTGTCCTCCTCACTTGTCACACTGTTATATGATACGACTCATGAACATGTTTAAAATGACATGCAAGCTGTGTGTTTGTGTGTGTGTGTGTGTGTGCGTAGGCATCATGTATTACTTCCTTTCGTGTGTGTCTGTGTGTGTCTCTCTGGCCTGCTTCCTGTCTGCGAGCGACCCGGTGTGCTGCGCTTATTACCAAACAGAGACGCGAAGTGAACAGAGAAGTGTATAGATGATCTCTGCAGCACATTTGACATTTAATGGTCCAACCTATCTTCATAAATAGGTTACTTTAAAATCTTAAATTGCATTTTTTGTGCGTTTCCAACCAAAACAACCTCACGTTGGACACCTGCAAACTACGGCGCATTATCTTTTGCAGGTTTCAATGGAACCGATCCTCATTTAGCAACTGACATCCCCCCTTTGAGGAATATTGCTCCTCTTGCGGTTGGAACTTTGCGGTATTGCTATGTTGATAAGACTCCAATATGTTGTGCAGCCATATAACAAAAGCCAAGCCACACCGTGTGTGCGGTGAGATTGCAGTTCACTTGGAGCATCTTTTGGAGGGTTGGGAGGAGGGAGCATTGAAATGAGGTGTGCATAGAGCCAGCTGCAGGCAGGTGCCCCCCCCACCTCCTCCTTCACTGATTCTCATCTTTAATGTGTTCTGTCTGTTTTACGCCTCGTTCTTCTTAACAGGAGAACATTGCTCTCCTAGCAAGGTGCATTGTGGGCCGTGGCTTCTTGCCGTGAGATACGCTCAGCACTGCCTCTGTATGTTGGGAGATAATAAGGAGGGAGTACTTTCACTCTGCCGATTGTCCTCAGGTGACGACAGTGCGTCCTCATCTTGTCTCTGTGTGTGTCTGTGTACTGTGTGCGTGTTTGTGTAGGGGATTTGTTGGAAGCTTAAGGAAAGCCTGCGCTCCCCCTCCGAGTCGTGTCTGTTAGTATTCCCTTCATGCATGCGCGCACACTCAAAGGCCCCCCAGCTGTTTCCGTGTGAGGCTGGATGTTCTAAATCTTCACCCACAACCGCGTGCAACCGGCGTAGGACGCTGCACACGTAGTTACTACAACTCGGAAGGAAGATGATTTGTCTCTCCTGGAGGTAGAGAGCTGTCAATCAGCGTGTAGCCCCGCCCTAAAGCGTCCCCTGCTTTATGGTCTATTTGACTCTAAGTGGACCATAATTTACCAAATGAACATCATGCTGTTGTTGAAGAAGACTTGAAACTAGAGATTGCGACCATAAACTCTTTACTAATAAGGACATAAATGAAGTGGAGTCATTTCCTAAATTAGTTTTAGGAAAAGATTTTTGTTTGGGTTAGAATTGTCAGGGATGCGTGGGAAGGCAGGACTCAAATGCAGAGTTCTTCAACAACAAGAATTTAATAGTCATAAACTCCAACAAAGCAAAAGGCCAATGGGCAAAAACACATACAAGTACCAGGGGGAAAAAGGCAGGCAGGGACGAGGAACATCCAGGACGATAGACAGGGAACATCCGGGACGATAGACAGGGAACATCCAGGACGATAGACAGGGAACATCCGGGACGATAGACAGGGAACATCCAGGCTGATAGACAGGGAACATCCAGGCCGATAGACAGGGAACATCCAGGACGATAGACAGGGAACATCCAGGACGATAGACAGGGAACATCCAGGACGATAGACAATGCCGCCACAAGTGACAAACAACACACACGGCTTAAATACACTAGCGAGGTGCAGGTGATTGGACACAGGTGGAAACAATCAGACAATCACAGGGGATGACAGGACCAGGCAGGAAGTGAAGTTACGCGGGGACACGAGTGGAAGAAAACTACAAAATAAGACAGGCAGTGAACCACACCGTGACAAGAATTACTACAGATGTTTGTTTCACGCGGTACCCAAAAAGTGCAAATTGTTCGGAGGGTCATGGTGTCGTGGTCCGGAAGAAACTTTCAATTACAGAACAAATAGTTCCCGTGCCACATTCTGCTCCCGCCGAGTCTGATGCCCTGTCCATAACGCTACCTATTGGGTAAGCAGTCATTAGCCTAATCGCAGTCAAATGATTGACCGGGAGACCTTCAGCTCCTTCAGAGGAGAAGGGAAACCCCAAACGCTGCAGCGATCTCAACGTAAGGACCTCCTGGGGAACCTTTAGACAGTTTTGTCCACATCAAGTTACCGAGTTGCCTCGAGCGTTCCTTATGTCTCAGGTTTCCGTGTGTGCATGTGTGTGCGCGTGTGCGTGTCCTGTTTGGGTAGCGGTGCGTGTCTGTCTTGTGCTTGTACACACAGACGTTTTGTTTGTCTGTTTAGGTGCCCGTGCACCGGTGCAGGTGTACGTCTGGTGCCTAAATCCTTTTGGATATCAGTCAGCGCTGCCCGAGGCTGTTCATGTCTGTGTGTGTGAGTGTATTTGTTTGTGTGTGTGTGTGTGCGGATGAGCAGCCAGCCAGAAAACTTATGAAAGGGTTTTAAAGCAAAATTTAATCCACAACTTATGAATTATTAAACTCATTACACCTCTGTGGAGATCCCTAAACTGCAGAACACAACAACAATGGCCTCCTTTCCCGCTGTCACTGCCGGGGAGACGAGTGATTTCCCAGCATTACCGGTGGGGACAGCGCTGCATATTTAAAAAGTCTTAGAGGGAAATGTGTCACCGTATGGAAAACACTTCTTGTTGAGTGGTAGAAAAATACTTGGTAGGATCCATCTGAACTCTGTTTATACAACATAAATAATACATTTGGACATTTGGCAGATGTTTGTTGGAGAAACTCCGGACAGACAGAAGACATCTTGGATTGAAAGTTAAAATCAAAAGTATTTAATAAAAGAAAGGGTGTTGTGCCAAAAAGAATATCTCAGCTGAGGAGCCGCTGGTTTCTGCAATCAACAAGCCACAGGGCCCATTGACCCCCCATAGGGACTGTCTCTTGCTTCCACCAATGAATTCCTAGAATGTATTTATTGATTGCATAGTTTCAGAATCATAGCCGTATCCTGGTGTACACTAAATGTATTTTATTCTATCAATTATTAATTTATGAACTGGGTCATCAATTTATTTCTAATAATCTACAGTAAACAAGTGGAAATCGGAACGAAATCTCCAGTGAGTGGAATGGGAAGCTACCAATATCTCAAAAATAACCTCTTTGCTGCACATTATCCCACTGAATACATGGCTACTTATAAAATATTGAAATAACCCAAAATGTTGATATTTTCTGTTAATACAAACTCTTATTTGTGCTTTTGCTTAAAAAAAAAGAAGAAAAACTGTATACGAATGTCGGAGAAACCTCCAAACAAAGGTTCCTCGATAGGGCTTTGACCAACACTTCACCAACCCACAGGTCAAACACACACACAGGCTTAGGTTTAGTTAAAAGCAAAACTGCAGTGCCTCGTTGTAGTGAAATTGTGTCTTGAAGGCAGCTGCAAAGGAGTGTGAATGTCATTGGAGGTGGAATTAAAAGCACAACTAAGGAAGAAAAAGGTTTTTACAGGACAGCCTTTCCAATTGCTTAACTCTGTTGATAGTGTGCTTGTTTAAAAATGCGCTTCAGGTGTCGTCAAGCATTAAAATAAAATATATATATATACATATCTATTCTGCAAGTTTCTGACAGACATTTGTCCCTTATGGTAATGAACTTAATGACACTTCTGGGGGGGGGGGCGTGAACGTGGTAGAGAATTGGTTTATGAATTGTTAACCCCCCCTGTGAGGAAGCAGAGGCTGTAAAGTAGGACACATCCGCTCCCATCAGAGCCACAACAACAACAGTCACAACTGTCAAAGATGCTGTCAAACTGAGCTACACATCATCACTTCATTTCCCACGATGATAGATGACTCTGTTCTACCGAATTAGCCTTTATGCTAATCGCAAGGAGTTGGTCTTTGTTCTAGTGGTATGGCCTTTAAGCTAACGTCAAGGAGTTAGTCTTTGTTCTACTAGTATGGCCTTTAAGCTAACGCTAGGAGTTAGTCTTTGTTCTACTGGTATGGCCTTTAAGCTAACGTCAAGGAGTTAGTCTTTGTTCTAGTGGTATGGCCTTTAAGCTAACGTCAAGGAGTTAGTCTTTGTTCTACTGGTATGGCCTTTAAGCTAATGTCAAGGAGTTAGTCTTTGTTCTAGTGGTATGGCCTTTAAGCTAACGTCAAGGAGTTAGTCTTTGTTCTACTGGTATGGCCTTTAAGCTAATGTCAAGGAGTTAGTCTTTGTTCTAGTGGTATGGCCTTTAAGCTAACGTCAAGGAGTTAGGGTGCGCTGGGAACCGCAAGGTTGGCGGTTTGAGCCCTGGGAAAAAAATGTAAATAGCCATGGGTTAAAATGCAATGTAATTTGCGGATAAATGCGTCAGTTAAATTGCCTGTAATATTTACTAATTATTTGTCGTTGTCTTTGAATTACAATGTTTTTTTGGTGTCTCTTACACGGCTGACAATTGCGGTTGCTCGGGTGGGATTTGTGTTCTCTGTATACTGAAGTCTCTCACAGCCCCTTTTGGAGAGTACCTAACAGAAAAAGTCCCCCTTAAAACTGCATTGCAGCAAGTTTTAGGAAGATAGTTTTCATTCTTGCTGTGGAGACATAATAAAAATGTGTATAGTTTAAAAGTGTTGTCCAGACAGACACCTGTGGAGATCCATGGAGAAATAAATTTATAGCTTATCAAATATTAAAAACTTTATGTCTCTGCCCCAAAGCTTCTGGGACATCTGTTCCCCTTGTGACATGATGACTGAGCAGGAGGTAAATTAACCTCATCAATACTTCACAAATGACCTCTGTGTATTCACCAAGGGGTCGAACCATTGAAAAGAAGTTACAGGTAACGACTAACTCTTCATTACGCCGAGTCACAAGGTGCTGGATACAAAATGGATGCGATTGCACTTGTGATAGAGCTGAATAGATTATATGTGAGGGAGGGAACCGGGCCTGAATCAGCACTTTGAGAGCACTTTGACCCCCTTTGGCTGCATCTGTTCACTGGGAGAGGAAACTGGGATTTTGGATAAAGACATATCGTGTAATTTCAAGCTCATCTCCACAACTCCACTTTGTGTCATACTGAAGGGGCTCACCAAAGCCATTTGGGTTCACCCTCTGGGGATTTGGGGTTATTTAGTTTTCAAGATATTTCCCTAAAAATGAGAAGTGGACCGATGACTTTCTACTCATGTGGTTTTTAACATAACCAAGCGCGCAATGGTCACTAGTGTTGCTGTTCATACTAAGCACAGTATGAGGAGGTACTCATTTTTCTCAAATATCTTAAGTACATCTGGAAAATACCCAGTTTCTCTTGTCATTGACTTACTAGAGCTATGATAATTACAGTTGCGCTCTGATTGTTTTACAGCTTTATCGGGACAATGCTTCGCCCAGAACAGTCAGTAACATCGCTTGTGTTCATGGCCACCGATGTGTATCACGACTGTACAAACGTGTTTCTTCAACATGGCCGGGGGAGGAGGACATGAAAAGTGACTCATGGGGTTGAGAGTGACTGTAACATGCAGCAGTGGCATTAACCTAGCATTTTTAGTAAGGGGCGAGGGAGGGCAGTAATATGGCACGACATCTTTTCTTCCATTGGCGGTTCAAATAGTTTATTGTTCATTCGACGTTAAGAAATAAGTGCTACAGGCCTGAGCTCAACCAAGAAACCGAAGTGAGCTCTAAAGCTTCACATTGTGTCTCTGTTTCCTCTAGATGACGGACCATATGGAAAAACTAAGGATATCTCTGGACCAGAACAGACCATGGCTTCGAGAAGACACAGTATACCAGGTACATGCGACTTATATCTGTTCCTCCATCCATCGGCTAGGATCCTCGGAGAGCTGCTGTCAACCCTCATCCAGATTTAGCTTCACCACAGTAGAGCATCATAATCACCTCTCATCATAATTTGTCACAGAGAAATGCCTGAAGGAAAATCTTGCAACGATAGCAGTTTGCTTAATGAGTTTGAGGCATTTACACAAGAGGCTTTGGCTGTCTGCACTGGATTTCTTTCTCTCCAGATCCTTATCAAATTGTGATGTGGCAGGGTGACCTGATGTCTGCAGATAATAACAAGGGACCGGGCTGTTAATTAAAAGTGTTTGCGCTGAACGTCTCCTTGAGTCAACTATCACACCACAGCTCGTTATACTAATACAGGGTTGCCCAGTAGGTCGACCAGTGGATCGCGAAGGCAGTGCCAGTAGATCGCCTGCCATGGATAAAAAAAATATCACGACAATTAGCGAGCTTTGCTCACTAACGGACGCATTTAATTTCATTCAAAAGCAAGATCGCCTTGACTTGGTTAATTGAAAAGTAGCTTGCGAGCCAGAAAAGTGTGGGCACCCCTGTTCTAATACCTGTCGGCAAAATGTACACGCATTCAGTTATTTGTTTTTCTGTACTTAACAAGAGAAATTCCAATCCTTTCTCGTGCATACTGCAAAAATATATAAAAATATTACAATATATAATGGTGACCTCAGTAAGCATAACGTTTCCCTCCTACCAATAAAACCTTCAGATTTAATGAGATCTCCTCCAGCAGTCAAATGTTGCCTATTCGTATTTGTGCGATCCCCGGTTGAATGTTAGAACTTTGGCATTCAAACGCAGACTTTTCAGCCCGTTGGTTGTGATCCTCCTGGAACCAACGCTAATGTTGACTTTGCACTTACGACATTACACTTCGACAGTCGCCGACCATTGCGGTACCTTGCTACGTTGTGTTTTTAGTTACATTGTAATGATTCAATTTTCTATTTCTCCGTCGTCGCATTGCTCTTATGTTACATCGTTCTGTCACGCTAGCACGTTACATTGTTACATTTTCTGACCGTCTTCTTGGTCGGTGTCTTTCGTCCCATGTTGTTACTTAACTCCGCTCTATTGCTTTAGCTTCACCTTCCTGCAGCCACACAGTTACAAGTATTTGCCTCATTTACCTTTCATGGTCACATTGTTGTTCACTTTGTCCTATGTCTGTGTGTGTTTTTAATGGGTAATATTTGTGTTTTCTGATGAAATGGTTTCCCTCAGTTCTCTGATAATAGAAACCTGTGCCTGAGTTTCTTTCTATGAGTTGGGCAAATATTCTCTGTATTCCCCGGGAACCAAAATGAAATGGTAGATAAAACTTTATGAATCCCAACACGGAGTCATTTCCGCTTCTGCCGAACAAAAAACTAATTTAGTAAAGATTCTTTTCAGAGGAATCCATCCGCATCAAACTGCATTCGCATTTACACTGCAAAACCGTCCTTCTACCTAAATAGGAACAGAACTGATGTACAAACGTGTGTCTGCGGTAAAACTGAAGACATCAGGACCACAGAGAGCCTTCACATCTTCAGACTCTACCTCCACTAACAGACTAACTACCTGTAGCACTTACATTGGACTTATAATGGTTCTTATCTACAGCAAGTTGTAAATCGGCTTATTTAATGAAATTGCACTTTCTTGCTTCTTGTTCTTCTGAGTTTGTGTCCTTATGGTTAAATGCAGTTATTGTAAGTCGCTTTGGATAAAAGCGTCAGATAAATGACATGTGATGTAAATACCACACAGAGATAACTGGTGTGTGAAGCAACTCCTTGATCCTCAGTGATTTACCTAATTTAGCCATCTATCGTACCAAAGCTCACCTGTATATGTGTGTGTATGTGTATGTGTGTGTGTGTATGTGTGTGTATGTATGTGTGTGCATGTGTGTGAATGTGTGTGTATGTATGTGTGTGCATGTGTGTGCATGTGTGTGTATGTGTATGTGTGTGTATGTGTGTGTGGACCTGCAAGAGATTGAATGACAGGTATAGAAACCGATTGAGAGACGGCTTTTTATTTGCAGAATAGAACTCTTTTTGAGCCTGTTTGTGTGCGTGTGTGTGTGTGTGCGTGTGTGCACGTGTAAAGGATTATGATACGAACACGGCTGCAGGGACGGAGCGTTCTCTAGGGGGAGTGTCCCACTCAAGGTCGCCCTGCAGCAAACGTCTTTGATTTATCTTCCTTGTAACTCAGCTCGCCTGTAATCCGTGAATCAGGATGAATGGAGGGACCCGCCGCTAACCACTTTCCACCTCTCTGCTGTACCTGTGTGTTCCGTTGTGTGTGCTCGTCGTTCTGTGTGTGCGGCGCCTCCTTCTCTTTCTGTGTGTGTCTGTATTTGTCTTTCTGTGTGTGTCTGTATTTGTCTTTCTGTGTGTCTGTATTTGTCTTTCTGTGTGTGTCTGTATTTGTCTTTATGTGTGTGTGTGTGTGTTTTTGGTTAGAAGCTCTGCGGGGGGTGACCATGGTGGAGCTGGTGAAGAAAGAAGGCAGCACGCTGGGCCTGACCATCTCAGGAGGAACCGACAAGGACGGGAAGCCGCGGGTGTCGAACCTGCGGCCCGGGGGTCTGGCGGCCAGGTGGGTGCAACGAGCAGGTGGGAGAATAGATTGTGTAACAAATATTACTACATGCTCGGAAGAGAAGTTAATAGTATAAAGTTTAGTTAGTAAATTATGGTCCATTTAGAGTCAGACAGACCAATAAGCAAGGGATGCTTTAGGGCGGGGCTACACGCTGATTGACAGGTCCTTTAATTGTAACCTGTTGTGTGTATTTTCAGTTGATAAAAGTTACCTGTATCCATGTGGGTCTTATTCAGCACTCAGTCGTATTCAGCTTCGCTTTCTGGTGTCACTTTTAGCAAAAAAACAAATAGTAAAATAGTAAAATCCCAAAACCAAAGATGGCGACACTACGAACCATCCATCACAAACCAACAGATTACGTCATCAAGGCTACGCCCACCCTGTACAGTCATGGGATTAAACACGCTTCCGCTCTCATCCGCCGTGCAGGAGTGACCAGCTAAACGTCGGCGACTACATCAAGTCCGTGAACGGCATCAATCTGACCAAACTGAGGCACGAAGAGATCATCAGCTTACTGAAGAACGTGGGGGAAAGGGTTCTGCTGGAGGTGGAGTACGAACTGCCCCCGACAGGTACAAATACACTCCTAGTATTGTTCCAGGGGCAGAAAGTACCACCTCCCCGAAAGTACCACGTTAGAACAATGTGGAAGATACAACATGATCAGCAAATAACGGTAAATATTAAGTCAATTCTGCATCTTTGTGTCTCTCTCAAAGCACCGGACAGCACCTCGGGCGTCATATCAAAGACCATCGACATGTGTTTGCACAAAGAGGGGAGCAGCTTTGGTTTCGTCATGAGAGGTAAACATGGAATACATGCCTTTGCATAAAAGGGTTCATCAAATAGTTATGGGTAGAACCTCAGCACTTTTGGATCCTTTTGGAATCTCTTGGTTAGTCGACGGCTGGTTGGGAGCAAAGAAAAAGATTTCAAAATGTGAAATATAAATAATAACCACAGGGGTTTTCAGGTTGGAACGGGCCAATTTGGTATGATTGGCTTTCCCCCTTCTGCTCTTCTTGCAGGCGGCACCCATGAAGACTGGCACAAGTCCCGCCCCCTAGTGGTCACCTACGTCCGGCCAGGAGGTCCTGCAGACAGGTAGCACCGACTGCAAACTCATGCAACGTCGGCTCCACTCGCCCAAAGCCGCCCAAAGCCACCCGCCTGGTCACCGAAACAAGCAGGTTTCACCTCCGTTGAGAGGCCGGGGGGAGGGACGGGGGGGGTTAAAAGGGCAAAGACGCCGGCCTCCATTGAGGCTGAACCAACCGTTGCAGTCAGGAGTAAAGCCCGAGGGCGACGGTGTCACTTCCTGTGACCGTCGCTGGCGTCGTTGACAGCTACGTGCTCCTCACAGCGGCGCCGGCGTAAATCACCTCGCATCCCGTTAATGGCGTCGGCGTGTGTCCGTCTCAGTCTTCGTGTTTGACAATAACGCATGACATTTCCCAGTAAATGTCATTTTTGGCGACTGTTAAACTGATGTAACGCGTCAGTGTTCAAGCGCCTGCAGTTCGGAAGTCCTTCTCGTGTCATCATTCACGGCAAGATTGTGTGTTTTTCTAGACCAGACTTTTCCCTGCAGAGTTCTTCTCCGGGACGCGGCAGCAGCAGTTTGATCACAGGAAGCGTGACCCCCCCTCCCTTCTGATCACGCAGCAGCTTCAATCAGTCCCTGCTCGACTTTGGAACCGGGAGAAGCTATTTTTGTGAGATCGTCGCGCGGCGGTAAATCAGGACGCCAGCGGAACGTCGCCATGAAACAAAGCCGCCGTGTTCGCGCACAATGAGGGAACCGCTGGAGACGTTGAACACGTCCCGTAAAAAGGGCCGCGAATACGATCGCGGATCAACTGAATCTTTTGATTTGTTCGAGGTCCGCAACACTCTGACAAAACGCAGATTCAATTCCATCCAGTCGCTTTGCTCCGAAGCTCTAACAGCGTTCCAAAGGAAATCATCTTCTAATGTGGGTCAGTCCAGGGGGAAGCGAATGTGATATTCATGGTGCTTCACTTCCCATTCATGTGGAGAAGAGTTAATCCACAGCGCCACGCGGTCCCAGGAGGGACATTTTAACCATCGTCCACCCGGGGACCAGAGACCTTCGCTTTGATTGCAGGAAAATGCTTCTTATGCGTCATGAGTCAGCTTTTAAACCAGCGACGTCTCAAGAACTCGCAGGCCGGACCAACAACTTAAGAGCTGTAGATAGAGGTTAAATATGTATGGTTGCATATATCAGGTTGGGTAGAATCCTTCAGAATAGAGTGTAACATATTTAGACGAAATGTCCCCTTAAGATACGTTTGGTGAAATAACTGATAACTAATATATCACCAAACAATAATTACAATTCTAATAGTAAGATAATATTTTAAATGAGTCATTGGCGAATCTGTTGTTCAGTATGACACGCTGGCGTCATGGAGACCAGCTCTCTGCCTTTATAGATCTATATCCGTATCTATATGTAGACTCACTAACATTAATCTATTTCTATACATAGATACCTTTAACATATTGGAAAGGTCTATTTGTGAACCAGAGGCATTTGTAAAGGAAAACGATTTTACTGGAACCAGGTGGGATGAAAACGTGTAAAAGCTTCTTGTTTAACAGAGTGCAGCGATCTCACAACGTCTCAGTGCCGATTCCACTCGCTCTGTCCTCCGTTTGAACTGGAGGGGACGTCTCAGACGGAAAGAGAAACGGGGATGAGATCAGAGAGACGGAGACGAAAGGAGCTCGGGCCAAGTAGGACAAAGTGGGATGACAGCAGAGGAAGGAAGGGGGGGGGGGGGGGGGGGTCAGTGGGGGAGAGAGAAGCTCTCTCACCTGGTCTTTGTAGGTCTCGTCTCTCAGTTGTCACCTCGAAATTCTCACTCTGTATTGTTTTAACACCCGACGTGGTCGCTCTTCCTCTTCCTCTTCCTCCTCCCCTCTCGCTCAGAGAGGGAACGCTGCGTCCCGGCGATCGTCTGCTCAGCGTGGACGGCGTGCCGCTGCACAACGCCAACCACAGCGACGCCCTCAGCGTGTTGGCCCACTGCGGCCAGGAGGCCCTGTTCCAGATAGAGTATGACATCACCATCATGGGTGGGCCGCCAGACGCACACACACACACACACACACACGCACACACACACACACACACACACACACACACTCACACTCACACACACTCACAAGTTTCCATAAAGCATTGGATGTTTGGGGGGTTTCCAGCTGGTCTTTTCTCTCGTGGCTCTTTCTTTATTCCCCAGTGTAAAAGTGCACAATCAAGCCCCCCCAGAATGCATTGCAAGGACTGGAGCTCATCTGCTGATGTTGGCGATACAGAAATATGAAGAAGGAGCCTAAAGAAGCTTTTCTCTCCTCTCTCAGATACGCTGACCAACGCCTCCGGTCCGCTGCTGGTGGAAATCGCCAAGTCGCCGGGGGCAACGCTGGGTATCACGCTAACGTCGGCCAATCACCGAAACAAGCAGGTCATCGTCATCGACCGCGTGAAGCCCGGCAGCGTGGTGGACAGGTGCTCACATCCACCCTCTGCTCCACATCCACCCGCTCCTCCACATCCACCCTCTCCTCCCTCATCCTCTCCTCCACATCCACCCGCTCCTCCTCATCCATCCTCTCCTCCCTCATCCTCTCCTCCACATCCACCCGCTCCTCCTCATCCATCCTCTCCTCCCTCATCCTCTCCTCCACATCCACCCGCTCCTCCTCATCCTCTCCTCCACATCCACCCTCTCCTCCCTCACCCTCTCCTCCTCATCCACCCTCTCCTCCACATCCACCCTCTCCTCCACATCCACCCGCTCCTCCTCATCCATCCTCTCCTCCCTCATCCTCTCCTCCACATCCACCCTCTCCTCCCTCACCCTCTCCTCCTCATCCACCCTCTCCTCCACATCCACCCTCTCCTCCACATCCACCCGCTCCTCCTCATCCATCCTCTCCTCCCTCATCCTCTCCTCCACATCCACCCTCTCCTCCCTCACCCTCTCCTCCTCATCCACCCTCTCCTCCACATCCACCCTCTCCTCCACATCCACCCGCTCCTCCTCATCCATCCTCTCCTCCCTCATCCTCTCCTCCACATCCACCCGCTCCTCCTCATCCTCTCCTCCACATCCACCCGCTCCTCCTCATCCACCCTCTCCTCCCTCGTCCTCTCCTCCACATCCACCCTCTCCTCCCTCACCCGCTCCTCCTCATCCACCCTCTCCTCCCTCATCCTCTCCTCCACATCCACCCTCTCCTCCTCATCCATCCTCTCCTCCCTCATCCTCTCCTCCACATCCACCCGCTCCTCCTCATCCATCCTCTCCTCCCTCATCCTCTCCTCCACATCCACCCTCTCCTCCCTCATCCTCCCCTCCACATCCACCCTCTCCTCCCTCATTCTCTCCTCCACATCCACCCTCTCATCCCTCACCCTCTCCTCCACATCCACCCGCTCCTCCTCATCCACCCTCTCCTCCACATCCACCCTCTCCTCCCTCATCCTCTCCTCCACATCCACCCTCTCATCCCTCATCCTCCCCTCCACATCCACCCTCTCATCCCTCATCCTCCCCTCCACATCCACCCTCTCCTCCCTCATTCTCTTCTCCACATCCACCCTCTCATCCCTCACCCTCTCCTCCACATCCACCCTCTCCTCCCTCACCCTCTCCTCCACATCCACCCTCTCATCCCTCACCCTCTCCTCCACATCCACCCTCTCCTCCCTCATCCTCTCCTCCACATCCACCCTCTCATCCCTCACCCTCTCCTCCACATCCACCCTCTCCTCCCTCATCCTCTCCTCCACATCCACCCTCTCATCCCTCACCCGCTCCTCCTCATCCACCCTCTCCTCCACATCCATCCTCTCCCCCTCACCCTCTCCCCCTCCTCCTCTCCTCCTGACTAAACTAAACTAAGGGCCGAAAAAATGCTTCTCAAATACCTTTAAAGGAAAATGTGTATTTGTAAATTGATCATGAAAGCACACTGAACGCCAACCAAATATAAAGTATTATGGGACCATTACTTCTCCCCCATCATGGAGAACACAACGGCCGTGATGATGTCATACGACAGTTGAAGAACCTCTTGTCTTCGATATGTCACCTCTCACGCTTAGAAAGCTGCATATTAATGCAACCTAATCTCTCACAGACGCACATCTGGCCCCATAACACCGAGCAGCAGTCGGCCTCTGAAATATACATGAAGCACTTTGAGTGGGTGAGAGAGCTGTGCAGTAACGCCGCTTGACCGGAGGAGGGTGGGGGACGGGGGGGGGTCGTGTTCGTCCAACACTTCCTGTTTCATTAGCATGAGCATCATGTTTGCGGCGCGTCCATCCGAGCTAACCAGGACAACCTGAAGGGACAACACGTCAGCTCCGGGTTGTGGGGCTCGTTCCTGCCGCGCTCTGTTCCACCGCTCTCTCTCTCTCTCTCTCTCTGTTACCAGATGTGGAGCGTTGCATGCTGGGGACCACCTGCTGTCCATAGACGGGACGTCCACAGAGCACTGCAGCGTCCTGGAGGCCACGCAGCTGTTAGCCAGCACCACAGAGCTGGTGAAACTAGAGATGCTCCCCTCGCACCAAACCAGGCTGGCCGGGAAGCAGCAGGACACAGGTGGGCGCGCTTGTCTCCTACACCTTGACAGGCTGCTCAACAAAGGCAGAAACATCTGGGTGTTTCCACGTTTTCACAGCAGTTTTCGGAAAAGCAGGAAGTGATGTATCTGATGTAGCAGCTGAACGCCAGCGCTCTCTGTGGATGTGTTGCCAGCTGAGAACGTGAATGTTGTTTCCACGTTACACATCGACGGGGAAGAAGGTTCTGGTGCTCACTTTTTACCACAAGCACGCGAAAATCATGGATTCCAGAGGTCAATGTATTGAGGCTTCAAACATGATAATCTAAAACTTTACTTAAAGGAAATGACCCGCATCTTACATTGAGGATTCTTAAGTAAAGGGTTGTTACGAGATTGTAATGCTTTTGTGTTTCAGCAGATCAATGTGACGGATACAAACATTTGAATACAACTAAATGAAGCAGGAAAACAGAGTCACCACAGCGTGTATTTCAATGGACTAATTGTCCTTCAATCACTCAAACGCATCACGACATCTGGATGCGTTGTCGACCAGATGGCGTTTAGTAAGGCGGCTAAAATCAAATCAATGTTGTTTTTTGACACGTTGTCCTCAAACGCAGCTGTTGAAACCCAGTGGTTACGTGTCCGATCCACAGAGGAAACGCTTCTGCTCCTAAAGTGGCTTAAAAGTAGCTTTCCTCATTGCTCAATGGACGCACGGTGGCAATGAGTGACGGAGCTGCAGGTATTTGAGCACCAAATCCCAAAAGACAAGTGAGGGACAAGTGAGGGACAAGTGAGGGACGGGCAGGATTCTACTTAATTAAGGTCATTACACTTCTCTCGCACGCCGTCAGATGCTCTCCGCTTGTATCTCCTCGTTTCTCATTGTTGTGCCTCAGACTCCTCTCACTCTGTATGACGTCATCCAACTAGTTTACAAGCAATCATTTAAAGGGCGACTTTGGTATTTCTTGGACTTGGAACCATCGTTCCGCTGAAGGTCCATCTTTGTGCGGCGGGCGAGCCGGAGCGTTGTTGTGAGTGTCTGAAGACGCGTGGGACCAAAAGATCCGTCCTGGGCGGATTGCACTCGTTGCTCAGCATCAGAGAGGCGACATGCGACACGTGGACTCGTCACAGTTTAACGTTCCCCCGAGTCCAACGACCTGACAGAGACGGTTCCACGTTCTTTGCTCATGAATCACAGATTGGTGTTTTACTTTGATAAATTTTTACCCAACTTATTTAAGACTCCAGAAGCTCCTTTGAAGCGCTCCACCATGTGGTCCGGGGGGGGGGGGGGGGGGCGTCTGGAGAGAATCTAAACCAAATCAACTGTGTGTGTTCCAGTGAAGGTTCAGAAGTCGGACCACCCGCACTCCTGGGACCCCTGTGTGAACTACTGCCACCAATCAAACTCCGCCCTCTGCAACACCAGCGCCACCCTCAATAAGTCCTGGACCGCCTCCAACAACAACACCGTCGCCAGCCTGGACTACTGCAAGAGTAAGACCCCCCCCCGACCCCCCGACTCCCCGACCCCCCTCGCTGCCTCTGTGTGAGCTGTTGCTCAGGTGATTATCCACCTTTCCTCCCTCTCTTTCGGCAGCTCTGGTGTCCGCCGGCTTCTCTCCCGGCTCCACCACCACGTCGGGCCCCAGCAGCCAGAGCTCCAGCACGCTGCCCCGGGCGGCGGCGCCCATGAGCCCCCGCAACTCGCTGCTCAAACGGCGGCAGAGAAAGAAAGAGCACAAAAGCTCCCGTGAGCTCCCCCCAACCCCCCGTCTCTATCGCCGCATCATGTCCCGTCCCGGAAGGGAAGCGAGTAGCCGAGGATACAAACGTACTGCTCTGTGTGTCCAGTGTCCCTGGCGTCCAGCTCGGTGGGCCCGGGGGGTCAGGTGGTTCACGTGGAGACCAGCGAGGTCGTCCTGACCGGCGACCCGCTCAACGGCTTCGGCGTGCAGCTGCAGGGGGGAATATTCGCCACGGAGACGCTGTCCGCCCCGCCGCTCATCCGCTTCATTGAGCCCGACAGCTCGGCAGAGAGGTGAGGCGACGTCTGTGGGTTCCTCGCCTGGGGGGCCACTCGGGTTCACTTCCCGGTGGAGAACTTCTGAAAAAAAATGGTTTAAGTGAGGCTTTTATTTTGGGACGTCACTTCCGTCCCTCAATAAGGCGACGGGGCCGACTGCAGCTTGACCACGACCCTGTGCAGTTGTGTGTAGGTCACATGCGTGTGGACATGTGCACCAGCAGGATGTTTTTAAGTGTTAAGTGTGTGTGCTGAAACCTAAATGAACTGTCGATTGAAATGAAATGAAATCTCGATTGTGTCCGCATGGTGTGTGTGTGTGTGTGTGTGTGTGTGTGTGTGTGTGTGTGTGTGTGTGTGTGTGTGTGTCGTCCCCTGGTTGATGTTCCGGTCGTATTAACAGCCTCTCTAAGTGCTGCACTAATTAGTTAGCTTCCCCTCGCCCACGCAGGAGGAATCGATAAGTACCCCCCCGCACCGAACCCCCCCACCAAACCCAATAAACAGCTTCACAGTACTCTGAGTTACACGTAACAGTCATTGGAACCACAAGTTACAACACGTTTTATCCTGTATTTATTACAGTTATTGCTCATTTTATGTCGTATTAGACCTCTGCTCCCATAGACGTCTATGAGGAAATGACTCTACTTCTCTGTAGTGACCAGCAGGGGGCGACTCCTCTGCTCCCATAGACGTCTATGAGGAAATGACTCTACTTCTCTGTAGTGACCAGCAGGGGGCGACTCCTCTGCTCCCATAGACGTCTATGAGGAAATGACTCTACTTCTCTGTAGTGACCAGCAGGGGGCGACTCCTCTGCTCCCATAGACGTCTATGAGGAAATGACTCTACTTCTCTGTAGTGACCAGCAGGGGGCGACTCCTCTGCTCCCATAGACGTCTATGAGGAAATGACTCTACTTCTCTGTAGTGACCAGCAGGGGGCGACTCCTCTGCTCCCATAGACGTCTATGAGGAAATGACTCTACTTCTCTGTAGTGACCAGCAGGGGGCGACTCCTCTGCTCCCATAGACGTCTATGAGGAAATGACTCTACTTCTCTGTAGTGACCAGCAGGGGGCGACTCCTCTGCTCCCATAGACGTCTATGAGGAAATGACTCTACTTCTCTGTAGTGACCAGCAGGGGGCGACTCCTCTGCTCCCATAGACGTCTATGAGGAAATGACTCTACTTCTCTGTAGTGACCAGCAGGGGGCGACTCCTCTGCTCCCATAGACGTCTATGAGGAAATGACTCTACTTCTCTGTAGTGACCAGCAGGGGGCGACTCCTCTGCTCCCATAGACGTCTGGTCTCAGTCTCTAGTTTGAAGTCTTCACCACAGCCTGAGGTTCGTTGTGGCAGAAGAAGAAGGTTTATGAAAAGCAGCAGAAAGAAATAAAGAGCAAAGGAATCTAGATGAAAGGTGAATGTATTTCTCACCGTAGATATCTATATATAAATAAATAATTAGAGGGAAAAAAGAAGCCACAGCGAAACGATGCAGACGGCCTCGATAGGTAATTTAATATTTAATGGGGCGGGGCTTACTGTGATTGGCAGGTCAATGCCACTGTTTTAATATGGTATAACGCCATGATGATGAACCTTTAAAAACACAAGTGTTAATTATTCATGCTAAGCTAACTGTGTGGTTTTAGAAAGGAGGAGGAGCCATTAGTGTCCGGTGAGTTTATCAAACACGCTGTTTTCATAATGAAGCACTTCAGCGCTCAAACCCGACCTGCTTTTTCTCCTTTCAGAACCGACTTCCTCGGTTTCTAGATGGTGGATGTTTCGGTGAATCTTTAAAATCAGCAGCATTTAAATCTGCAATCGCTGATAGAATGCGGTGACACAACAGGGGGTCTGAGGTCTCTTCTGCTTTCTTCTGTTTAACAAAATCACAGACATTCTCACTGTGAGGATTAGTACGCCGCCGCGTTTCCCTTCTGCTTTCCCCTTTAGTGAGCGTTTCATCACATTCAAACAGTCACGGATGATAAACATGTTTTATTTCTGAATGTTTTTCTCGATGATCCCTTATTGGCCCACCAGTGGCCTCCTGGATATGTGGATATCATGGCTGCCTAAACCGCTGCGTATCGACCCGGCCGTCGAATGCTTCCTCGCCTCCTCATCGCCGCGGTAACCCCCCCCCCCCCCCCCCCCCCGTTGCAGGTGCGGCCTGCTGCAGGTCGGAGACCGCCTCCTGTCAATCAACGGGATCCCCACGGAAGACGGAACCCTGGAGGAGGCCAATCAGCTGCTGCGGGACGCGGCGCTGACCAACAAGGTCTCGCTGGACGTAGAGTTCGACGTTGCAGGTCCGTGAAGTCGGTGGAAATAGGCCGAAGCTGTCGGCAAAAGCTCATTGACGCGTCGACGCAGTGTGTCTCCCGTTGTCCACGATGCCCGTCAAAGCTCCTCCTTGGTGTTTAACGCCATTTAAAGCCAGTGTTCAGCCCGCTGAGCGTGGCGAGTCCTTCTGACCGCTAAAGATAAAAACACACACACGCTTGTTTAATTGTGACTCTAAAGCCCGTTGAGTCCTCACGTGACAGGAAGCAGAAGCTGAAATATAAACACGGAGCTTCGTTGCAACGTCTATACATGCAAACCTCTTATCAGTACCTGTTGCTCCTCGTGATCTCCTCTTCATCGCAGCTCGCCGGTTACTCGTCCGCCTTTTCCTTTGTTGCCTTTCATGATGTTGCATCACTTAATGAGTCAGAAGTCATTATCTCTAAACAGAGGTAGAGTTCCTCAGCCTGCCGTTGAACCGCGATGCCGGCGAATCCCCAGCGAGACCGTTACTCTGAAAATAACGTGTTAAACGTCGTCTACTTGCTGGCGCTCTGAGGCACAGCAACGTCTGTGGAACGAAAGAGGAGAGGACGTGTTCGTATTGTCGCGTGTGTTTGTGTCTCAGAGTCGGTGGTGCCGAGCAGCGGGACGTTCCACGTCAAACTGCCCAAGAAAAGAGGGGTGGAGCTGGGGCTCACCATCAGTGGTAAGAACACGCACGCCACATGGTTCGCCGTAGCTGTCAATCACCTCAACGATGTCGAGGCAGGAAGTCACCGGCAACGTAAGCCCGCCTCTTCCTTGCCGTGATCGGCCTCCGGTCGGGCGAGCGTGACATTGGCGAGTGACAGCTGATTTGAATATTTGGATAGAAGACGTTGAAGTACATCAATAAGTATTACAGAGAGAACTGTGTAGAAGTACTCCACTGTACGTCAAAGTAAAAGTATTAGAATTCAAATAAAGTCGATGCACTAAGAGTGAACGTAGTTGTGTAACAATGTGAAGGCTTCATTACTTTATCTGTAATAATACATCATAAAGTGATATTTGGTGGCATCAAGCTGCATTTATGAGCCAAATCAAAAAGAGGTTTATATTTTGACTTCACGATGCTGCTGTGTGAATAACTGAGGCAGAGGATGGTGCGATGGAGCCACCTTCTGAGTATAAGAGTTCACTGCTGACCGGGAGAGGACCCGCACACCTTAATAACACACTATAGTATGTATATTTATATACAGCTGTAATGATCCGAGAGAAAGATCAACGTATCATCACGTATTAAACTGCATCCTACAGGGTGGAGGAGGAGGAGGAGGATCTTCTGTTATGATATTGTCATTGTAACTATTATCATATTCGTTAACAATAATGTGGCTTGTGTATATTTGAAATCAACGCTCTGTGTCACCGTGTGATGTCGTCCTCGTCCGCAGCCAGTAAGAAGCAAGGAGAGGCGCTCATCATTTCTGACATCAAGAAGGGCAGCATGGCCCACAGGTACCTCAGTCCACCGATTGCTGATCAGCACCGCCGCTCTGCGAGTGCTAACACGGTTCCACCCTCCTGCAGAACAGGGACGCTGGAGCCCGGCGACAAGCTGCTGGCCATCGACAACGTGCGGCTGGAGAACTGCTCCAGGGAGGACGCCGAGCAGATCCTGCAGCAGTGCGAGGAGCTGGTGAAGCTGAAGATACGCAAAGACGAAGACAACTCGGGTAAACGGGGCGGGGGGGTGATTCCACGAGGGAAACTCGTCTCCAGATGCTTTGTTGTTTCTTATATGTGGTTAAACACATGTTGGCCTGGCTCAGCAGCAGCTTTGAGGAGATGCAGTAGCAGCTGTTGGCCACGGGGGGCCGCTGTCGCCCTCTGCTGGACTCCTGAGGCGGCTCCTGCGTGGTCAATCAGAGACGTGCGCCTAAACGCAATCTATTAAAGGCCCCGAGACCCGTAGCGTTAAGGAAGAGGAAGGAATGGACTGAGATGATAAATGCTGGTTGGGTTTTACATTTTGTACCAGTCGAGGACCCGTTTCACTTCTTGGAAACGACAGGTGGATTCAATCAACACGTGTGTGTGTGGCGCCGTGTAAAGAAACACAATGACACGAGGTCGTGTAATCCCGACTATGACTCGGATGATATGACCCGTGCACACGGACTCACGCGGGGTGTAAATATGTTACATTATGTGTTCATGCTCCACGGTGACAAGGCGTTCTTTTCCCCCAGTTGCCATGGAAACAGTGTCTTCTTTGCCTTTGTTGTCTCTGGAAGGAGTTTTGACCCACTTCTGCGTAGAAGCATTTTGCATGATCTTATAACGTGATGCGGTATCACACGGTGGACTGAATAGGTCTTAACGTGTGTGTGTGTGTGTGTGTGTGTGTGCATCAGATGAGCAGGAGACGTCGGGCAGCATCATCTACACGGTGGAGCTGAAGCGCTACGGAGGCCCTCTGGGTATCACCATCTCCGGCACCGAGGAGCCCTTCGACCCCATCACGATATCGGGCCTGACCAAGAGGGGCCTGGCTGAGAGGTGCACGCACACGCACACGCACGCACACGCACGCACACGCACACGCACGCACACGCACGCTACTTCTGGGCCGTTATCCATTTACGAGATATGGAATTAAACCATAACTTCTTGTCTTCATCCTCATTGTGAAACCACAACAACAGCAACGCTGAGGAGAATTCCTTTATCTGAGTTAAATAGATCGAAGGACACGATGTTCCTCCTACCGGGTCGGCGATGAGGAACATTGTGTCCCGTCACTCAAGCGTTGTTCTACTGCGTGACTCTGATAAGGCACTTAAAAAGCATCAAAACACACGAGCTAATCTCAGCTGGTCTGTGTTTCCATGGCCTTTTATATTTAGATCGGTGAACACGCCATTCCTCAGAGCTCTGGAATCCTGTCCTGGGAGGGGGAGGTTTGCGTTGGCGGCGGTCCCACGTTCGCACCCTCTCATGTGTCCCAGTCGCATGGAGGACATTTCTTCTTCTGTCTCTGAGGCTTTTCTGTCTCTGGTGCCAGATATATACAGATATATGTATATATATATATATATATATATATATATTAGAGTATATATAAAGTCTGCTCTACTTGGATTGTGTTACGTTGTGTTACGATCCCATCCAGAAGCCACAGGAAGTAAGATGAGGATGAAGACGACCCGACAGATGTGAAACAATAAGAGATAAGGACTGGTAACCACAGTAACCAGAGCGAAGGGGCCGTGACATAAGAGTCATGAGCATCCGCTCGGCCCCCCGACACGCTTCCACACAACGCACGCAGTGACCTCCACCTCCCGCTCCACTTCCTGTTGGCTGACAGCCCGTAAATGACCGGAACGAACACGATCGCAGCGACTGCTTCTTCCTGCGATCTCTGAGGTGCACGTGGTGCACGGGGAGACAACACGGCTCCATCAGAGCAGGCTGATCCCCCCCCCCGTCCCCCCGTCCCCCCGTCCCCCCCCCCACACAACCTGAGTCTGTATAAGCAGAAGGAAAAGGACAGATTCATCTGGACTGACAGCACGTTATTGGGTGGATGGCGATGTACTTTTGATCTCCTGCTTGCTGGCGATGTATTAGACTCACCGTGTGTGTGTGTGTGTGTGTGCGTGTGCGTGTGCGTGTCCAGGACAGGGGCTATCCACGTAGGGGATCGGATCCTGGCCATCAACAGCGTGAGTCTGAAGGGCAAACCGCTGAGCGAAGCCATCCACCTGCTGCAGATGGCCGGGGAGACGGTCACCCTGAAGATTAAGAAGCAGCTCGACAGCCTGAGTGACGGTAACGACACCACGACACAACACACGCACACACACACACACACACACACACACACCTTGGCCTCAGGTGTAAAAGGTGTCAAAACAAAACGTCTCCTTCAAACTCCCAGACGCAGAGGAGAGGAAAGCGGCCGAGGGCGAGGACGCCACGGAGAACGAGCTGAGTGACCCCGAGGAGGACGACCTGACGGACAGCCAGCAGACCAGCAAGCTGTCGGAGCTCTACTCCACCACCGTCCCCAGCGTGGACTCGGCCATGGAGTCCTGGGACGGCTCGGGCCTGGACGCCGGCTACGGCAGCCAGGGTAACGCCCCTAAACGCTCCGCCGGCGGCTCGGCAAAGTGGGCCGACGATAGCGTAACAAAGACCCCCCCCCCCCTCCCCCCCCCCGCAGGTATGTACAACCAGCAGGCCGCAGGCGTCGCCCTCCACCCCCACGAGTGGCGCAGTGCCAAGCAGCAGCGCGGCACCACGACCCCACCTGGGCGCCGGAAGAACTACCCCTTCAGTGACGGAGGCTTCAGCGAGGACGACTGGGACAAACCAGCTGGGTGCGTCTCGTCTTCTCGTCTTCTCACCGCCGTCACGTCGTCTCCTTGTACCAGCCGAGTGAACCGCCATGTTTTCACCCGGCAGAACTTTGAGTAACGTTGTTTCTCGCACGCTTAAAGTTCGATTACTTTCCATCCCAGAAACCTGCTTCAGTCTTAAAAGCAGGACGTTGAATTGGATCCGAGAGGTCGCTGGTGATCCAGGTCTCTGGGAGACGTCGCAGTGGGGTTTGAGTCATGGAGCCCGCGAGGCTGACTAAGCAGAATCAGTGTGTGTGTGTGTGTGTGTGTGTGTGTGTGTGTGTGTGTGCGTGAGTCAGCTAAGCCTTGGGAGGATAGTGGCGTTCGCTGCGATCACGTAACACTAGCGGAGGCGGAGAGACGGAGGATGAGGCGAAAAAAAAAAAATCCGCTGTGCAGTGAAACTGAATTAATCTCGTCAGTCAAGGACATTGAGCGTTAAAAGATTACCCGTGTTGGATTAAACCCGTGTTCCCCCCCGGCTCTGTTCATACTGCTACCCAGCTGACTGGAGCCCGGACGTGCAGAACATGCGTGTTTCCCCACACGTATGTTCACCTCGTCATTTCAGAGCAGCTTGCTGTCTTTGTGACAGATTTATTGGCCAACAAGTGGACGGCGTTCTGCTGGATCCAGATGACAGCTTCTGGTGTCAGGCGCTGGAGGACCTGGAGACCTGCGGCCAGTCGGAACTCCTTAGAGAGATCGAGGTCAGAACCCCCCCGTCCCCCCTCACGTGCCGCAACACAAAGCGACCTGTTGGTCACAGTTGTCATTCACAGAAACCTCCGAAGTCGAGTGAAGTTGATTCAAAGTGTCATAAAGCTGCATTCTCTGTAGTGACCAGCAGGGGGCGACTCCTCTGCTCCCATAGACGTCTATGAGGAAATGACTCTACTTCTCTGTAGTGACCAGCAGGGGGCGACTCCTCTGCTCCCATAGACGTCTATGAGGAAATGACTCTACTTCTCTGTAGTGACCAGCAGGGGGCGACTCCTCTGCTCCCATAGACGTCTATGAGGAAATGACTCTACTTCTCTGTAGTGACCAGCAGGGGGCGACTCCTCTGCTCCCATAGACGTATATGAGGAAATGACTACTTCTCTGTAGTGACCAGCAGGGGGCGACTCCTCTGCTCCCATAGACGTCTATGAGGAAATGACTCTACTTCTCTGTAGTGACCAGCAGGGGGCGACTCCTCTGCTCCCATAGACGTCTATGAGGAAATGACTCTACTTCTCTGTAGTGACCAGCAGGGGGCGACTCCTCTGCTCCCATAGACGTCTATGAGGAAATGACTCTACTTCTCTCTGGATTTATTCCCCCCAGTAAACATTGTAAACATGAGTTTATGGTCTCAAGTCTTCTTCAACACAGCAGTCTGCAACACGATACTCTTTCATTTACCTTTTGATATATGGCAGCTAAAATGATTAACACTAACACTAATCATCCAATTGATTGATTGTGTGTGTGTGTGTGTGTGTGTGTGTGTGTGTGTGTGTGTGTGTGTGTGTGCAGGCCTCCATCATGACAGGAACAGCCATCAGTCTGGGTGTAGACGGAGTCAACAAGCCTCCTGCTGAGCCCCCGCTGGGCCACAGCAGGATGAGCCCCCTGCGGAGGAACTCTCTCCTCCACCAGGGAAGCCTGCTCCACCCGGCCACTCACCTCCACCAGGGCCCCCACCTGCACGAGGAGGCCCACCTGCACCAAGGTAAGCTGAGGAGGTTCATAAAGGGCCAATAGCAAAAAGGGAAACTGTTTATATTCATTATTTGAAAGCTAACCGTGTCGTTCCGCCCAGATCTCCACCTGCTCCAGGAGGCCCACTTCAACCATGAGGCCCAGCTGCTCCACGAGGCCCACCTGCACCACGCGGCCCACCTGCACCAGGACAACCAATCCCCCCTCCTGCACCACGAGCCCAAGCCCAAGGCCTCGCTGAGGGTGTCGGAGAGGACGTGGGAGTCCCGGCGGATCAAAGAGGAGATGCAGGGCATTCTGTCGCCGACGCCTCTGGAGCTGCACAAGGTGACGACCTCGTACAGATTATCATGTGACACGAGAGTCAACAACGTCAATGCAACTTAAGAGCAAGAAAGTGTGATATTCTGTCACATTATTTCATTTGCATTATTTAGCATTTTCTCTTTGCGGAACACGAGCTGCTCAAAGGAGCTTCAGCTTTTATGGGCTTCACGACTACGACCTCCTCCGAGGTTCAGCCCGAACATCTGCAGTCAGAACGAGGAACGCTTTGTTATCGCCTCATTAACGTTCCCCTCGACGCGGATGGATAATGGATGAATGGATGGATGATGGATGGATGAATGGATGGATAATGGATGGACGGATGGATGGATGAAAGGATGGATGGATGGATGGATGAATGGATGGATGAATGGATGAATGGATGAATGGATGGATGGATGATGGATGGATGGATGAATGGATGGATGGATGGATGGATGGATGAATGGATGGATGAATGGATGGATAATGGATGATGGATGGATGAATGGATGGATGGATGGATGAATGGATGGATGGATGATGGATGATGGATGGATGGATGAATGGATGGATGGATGGATGAATGGATGGATGAATGGATGGATAATGGATGATGGATGGATGGATGGATGAATGGATGAATAGATGGATGGATGGATGGATGGATGGATGGGGGGATGTTTTTACGGCACTTTTAGTTTTTTACTGACAGAAATCACTGTGAAACTTTACATAAAAGTTGCTTAATGTGAAATGGTGCCTTCAGGGTCTTCCGGATCGGGGGCTCGTTTCCTTCAATCTGTGGTGTTTGTGACACGTTGAATCATGTGACCTCTCTGATCGACCGGCCCCGCCCTCTCCACCAGGTGACGGTGGTCAAGGACCCGGAGATCGACGACTTTGGGTTCAGCGTGTCGGACGGCTTCCTGGAGAAAGGCGTCTACGTCAACATGATCCGACCCGACGGGCCCGCCGACCGAGCCGGGCTCAGACCCTACGACCGGATCCTGCAGGTAGACCCCCGCATTCCAGATGCAGGACCAGCGAGGTCACAGTTCTAACGTGTGCTAACATCTGCCCCGACGGGCACACAGTTGCCAGAGCTACCGGCTCGGACCCGATCGGGATTAGCAGGACCCCCCCCCCCTTCGGGGACTAGACCCCAACCCTTCAGCAACAGCATGTGTCAGTGTGTGCGTCTCTGCGTCCTCGTCCAGGTGAACCACGTGAGGACGAGGGACTTTGACTGCTGCCTGGCGGTGCCTCTGATCACGGAGGCCGGCGACCGCCTGGAGCTGGTCATCAGTCGCAACCCGCTGGGCAACGAGGACGAGGAGGACAACAACAACACTTTGGACCACGCGTTAGACCTGTAACACAACTCTAGACACACATCCGTCCACTCTGCACAACCACACACACACACACATACAGACACACACACAGGTGGTCCGTCACAGAGGAAGTGGGGGAACGGAGGCGGGCCACAGGTTGTCCAGAGCCCCCCCCCCTCCCTCGTGGCTCCACATTGTAAATGTTTTAACGTGTTGTCATGGGGACAAAAGGCTCAGATTCATTCCACGTGCTGCTTGAGAACTTCAGAGTCCAGCCGGTGTCTCCAGCGACTCCTGCGCTGTAATACGATGTTAAAAAAAAGAACACGCAGAAACACGCAGCACGAGGTGGTGGCGTGATCATCGGTGCTCCTTGTGGTCGTCGCTCACCGAGGAAACGTTCAAGAGCCAAAGAGTCCTCACTTCGTAGGTCTCGTCCTCATTGGGTTCTCGGCCACATGCTCAACAGGAACAGGTTCCAGCATGTTAGTGATGAAGAGGATGAATACGGACGCTGTAATAACTGTGATATCTCTCCTGGGACTCGTTATCAGACGCTCGCGGGTGAGACTGCGTCTGCAGGGGCGACCTCTGACCCTTCCGGGCCGCGTTGTTGTCTCCTGAGCCGGAGGAGGTGCTCTTCGTCTGAGGTTGACTTGTAGACGAAACGTCGCCCACTTTCAAATCTTTCAGTTTCGGTTCTGAGGAATCCAGTTTTTTGTACGGTGGATTTCTCTTAAAGGGCCAGTGCGTAGCATGTTGATAATATGTTTTATTGACTGTAAAATCCCGTTAAAATGAGACACTCCTCATGTAGTTTCTTCAGTAGAAGCCCCCCCCCCCCCCCCCCTCTTTCCTCAGCCGCTTCTTTTCGTTCAGTTTGGTAAAAAACATAAAAGATTCCTTTCACTTCCTGTCTTAATTATTTCTTCTCATTTCAGCCAAAACATTTATTTGCACTTATTTCCCGTCCATTCGCAGAAATGAGACTACTGTGTGTGTGTGTGTGTGTGTGTGTGTGTGTGTGTGTGTGTGTGTGTGTGTGTGTGTGTGTGTGTGAGAGAAACTGGAGAGTGCAAACGAGTCAGAAGGAAACATTTTTATAAATGCGTTCCTGTGTGTCTGGGCTACAGTGTAGAGAGAGAGAGAGACACTGCATGAGAGAGAGAGAGAGAGAGAGAATATCTTTTGTCCTCCGAGGGTTTGAAAAATGTTCAACAAAAACAATCACAGCCTCTGTTCTCTCTCTCTTTGTCTCTCTTTCTTTTACTGTTTCTTTGTCCACTCTTTCCTCACATTGTTACATAATACATTTAGAATCCAGCTGCCGCCATTGAGAGCACCAGCGTGTGTGTGTGTGTGTGTGTGTGTGTGTGTGTGTGTGTGTGTGTGTGTGTGACATCAGTTGTACAGTGAAACCCGATGAGACTGAATTTGTGGGAAGAGAATAACTGAGACTGAAAGCTCACGAGCACTTACTAACAGAAGAAGAAGAAGCACATGTTGAGTAACGTACTGTATGTGTAAGTGTGTTCACATGTTCAGCACAACACACGCCGACACTTTAAGTGTGAAGTGGCCAAAAAAAAAGGTTTTGTAAAGCAAAAAATAACAAACGCCAAACTGGCGAGAAAAGCCTTCCAAATAGTTCTGTTGTTTCTGTGTGTGTGTGTGTGTGTGTGTGTGTGTGTGTGTGTGTGTGTGTGTGTGTGTGTGAGGTCATCCATACTCCCTATGCATCAAAGGGTCAAAGGTCAACGCAAAGCCCAATCCGGAATTGAAACAAATGAAGTTTGTCAGAAAATATAAAACAGTTGCACGACGAAATAAAGAAATGAGTCGTGTGCAGTCAAAGTGTGAAGAAAGGGACGTTTGTTTTGTTCACCTGAGGATGAGGAGGGTCGTGTTTCTCTTCCTCGATCGACTTTCATTAAATGTTTGATCCCACGTTACTGAATCAATAAATTGATTTTGAAAAGTCCTTCATCAGATATCGCAGCCCTGAAAACACGCCGTCAGTCGATGACATCATAGCGTGACGTCAGCACAAACGTCACGTGACGTTGTCGTCTCACAATGTTCACGTTTCCCTCCAGAGACTTTTGCACAGAAGTGATTTGATTCGTTTCAGATTGTGACATTTGTATTTATTCATTGACTTCATTTAAACGTTGAATCATTCAGTTCCGGATTGGGCCGTTAATAATATATACGTTAATATTGTGTATTTTTTTCAAACTGTGTAAAGTTCTATTCTATGTAAAATAGTATTTTTCTATGACGATAAATGGGATGAAATGCAGAACAAACGCTGCCGGAGGGGAAATAAAATGTATAACTTTGCTGTTGTTGTTTTTTGTGTACTAATACTCTTCTCTTTTTGAGAAGAACGTGAGAAAAAAATCAGAAAGGAAGAAAACAATAAAAATGTAAAAATAAAATGTAATTTTATCTTGTATGACGTGTCGTTATTTTCCATGAGAATGCAAACACGCGTGAGAGCGGCCGGGTGACCTTAGGCGCTGCGTGTGCGTGTGGACACGGAGTCTCTGAGGTGGACGTCGTTCTTCTGAGGAAGGTCTCATATGTTCCGTAGTCCACAGCCAACGTGCACGTGTGTGTCCACATGGAACAGAGTGTGTCTGAACACGCGTGTTCAAGTACACGCGATCGGTCCTTCTGCCACTGAACCCTCGGCTCATCTTCTGCTTTACATTCGGCTTCTGCCGACTCGATTATCCCCGAGAGACTTACGCAACACACACAGAGACACACACACAGAGACACACACACAGACACACACACACAGAGACACACACACACACACACAGACACACACACACAGACACACACACACACACACAGAGACACGCAGACACACACACGCACACACACAGACACACACACAGACACACACACACACAGAGATACACACACACACACACACACACAGAGACACACACACAGAGACACACACACAGACACACACACAGAGACACACACACAGAGACACACAGAGACACGCAGACACACACACGCACACACGCACACACACAGACACACACACACAGACACACACACGCACACACACAGACACACACACACAGACACACACACACACAGAGACACACACACACACACACACACACAGAGACACGCAGACACACACACGCAGACACACACACACACAGACACACACAGACACACACACACAGAGACACGCAGACACACACACGCACGCACACACACACACACAGACACACACACACACACAGACAGACACACACGGCCCAGCAGTAACTTATCTGCACTACACAGTGTGTACAATTACACACACACACAGTCACGTGTACACACACACTGAGCTGACGAGCCAACATGTAAACAGGAGATTGTGTTTCCTTCGTGCTTTCCCTTCCAGCGGCGAGGGGTCGTGGGGGGTTGCGGGGGGGTCGCGGGGGGTCATGATGTCATGAGTAGAAAGTCAATAAAGATGAGATCAGGAAACGGTTTGGAAACAAAAGTGAAAAGATATTAAGTCAAAAAATGTTTTTAAAATAAAGAAAATCTGTTCGAAAAAAGGGCGGCACGGTGGCGTGGTGGTTAGCACTGTCGCCTCACAGCAAGAAGGTCCTGGGTTCGATTCCGCCCAGTGGCCTTTCTGTGTGGAGTCTGCATGTTCTCCCCGTGTCTGCGTGGGTTCTCTCCGGGTTCTCCGGCTTCCTCCCACAGTCCAAAGACATGCTCTGGGGATCAGGTTCATTGGGGACTTTAAATTGCCCGTAGTTGTGTGAATGTGAGTGTGAATGGTTGTGTGTCTCTGTGTTGCCCTGCGATTGGCTGGCGACCAATCCAGGATGTACCCTGTCTATCGCCCGAAGTTGGCTGGGATGGACTCCAGCCCCCCCGCGACCCCCGTGCAGGATAAGCGGTTTGACAATGGATGGATGTTCGAAAAAAACGGACCCTCACTGTCCCCACTTCCTGTTCTATCTCTGACCATCAGACCTTCAGACCCTCAGACCTTCAGACCCTCAGACCTTCAGACCTGTCCCACAGAGGTCTTTTCTAGGAGCTGGCAGAGGCGAGTGGAAATGTCCGTGTGGTGTTTCTGTTATTTAAATCCCGCCTCAACAACAACACAACCCCCCTGTGGGGCGATATGATGATATGATGATCATCATGAGAGGAAGAAATACACAAACAGCACATTTTAAATGAGTGTTTTGCTGTCGAGGGGAAAACAGCAATCAGCTGTTCTTCTTCTGCTGTGAATGTTAAAATGAAGTGAGGCTTCCGGTCGCACGAGGGTCCGGAGGGTCCGGGGGGTCCGGTGGGGTCCGGGGGGCGCGGGGGGGCGTTAGTGATGTTGTGTTTGGTGAAGCACCGGCTGGAGTGACATTCGCACACAAAAACAGACTCAAAGATGTAATTTTCAGAAGACACATTTTTTATTAAGAAATAAAAAAAGCTTTACACCGTTGTAAAACCTGTTCAAACACATATTTTTTTCATTTTTGTTTTCTTTACCGAGCTTACAGTTGGCCATAAAAATAAGAAACAAAACTTTTCAAATTCTTTTTTAAATGTTTTTCTTTTCTCCGGGAAGAATTAAAACCATTCTCAGGTACGTTCCTTAAAGCAGGAAGGGCCGGCGCGGTAAAGACGGTCGTCATGGGAAACGATGTTCATCAGGACTCCATTTCCCAGAGGACTTTGCGCTGAGACGCGATTATACGGCCAGAAGCTGGAAATGTAAATATGTTTACATGATGACAGCGGAATATCTGAGTGAGGGCGACATGTCCTTCAGAAGCTCTTTGCCTTCCAGCTGATGGAGCCCCCCAATACCCCCCAATACCCCCCCCCCCCCCCCCCCCCCACACACACACACTGCATTCAAGGTTAGAAAGACAAAAGCCCCCATTGCAATGATTCAACCTGTTCTCCCGGGCTGCAGGGGGCCGCTACCCGTCGCCCCCCTCGGGGTGCTGGGGGGTCTTTGGGGGCGCTGCCTGTGTCTTTAGGGAGGGAGGCGGGGCTTAGTGGCAGTGTTACCGTGTTTCTTTACCCTCACAAACTGTCTGTCACGAGCAAATCAAAAAAATAAGTTTCACTGAGATTCAGTCAGATGACGTTTTGCGCGTCGAGCCGCCGCGGCCTCGCGTGGACGGTCCGGTCCGGTTCGGTCCGGTTCGGTTCGGTCCGGTTCGGTTTTTGAAGCCGATTTGAAATGATTTTTGGAGCCGAAAAGGTTCGTATATTTTCTTGATCAAAAACTCCCGAATTCTGTGGTTTTGTTTTTCAAAGATTGTTTCCACGTTCTCGTAAAAACAGCGAGAGAAATAAAATGATTCTACAAAGTATTGCACGTAACAAATCTGAGCTTTTTTTTGTAGTTTTTTGATTTGTAGTTGTACTTGTACTCCGGTCACAGAGGTTCAGATACACTATATTTGGAATACAAAAAGGCAGATGTGACAGACACACAATCAAAAATGAAAACAAAACAAGAAAACAGAATTCAACAGAACAAGATCAGTACAAATAAAAAAGGAAAGTCATTCTTTGTTTTCACCCTAAAAAATAGATTCTCAGAAACTTTAACAATCACCCGCGGGCGACTTTAACATTTCAACATTCGGCGGTAAAAACTTTGTGCATCGCTAATGCCTCCATTCTTTTGCAAATTGTTTTCCTCTGAGAAAGAAATCGTGTCAAAGGAAGTCGACTCTGAAGGGAGTGTAACTGGTACATACTGGGAGGCAGAATAAAGCAATCAATGAGTTATTATTCTGGTCCGTGTCCCCCCCAGAAGAAGGATCTGAGCCGCAGGGGGCCGGCGGAGACACTTTAGCTCTTTGGGTCTCTCCTCCGTCCCCATCGTGGTCCCCGTTTGATAAAACGTCCACTTGTTTCATCGGGACTCTAATCGATGCCCCGTGTGGACAATCGGTTTTGTAGCATCTCTGATGTTGTCCCCGTCCCCCCCGTCCCCCCCGGGGCACAGATCCTTCAGGGGAATCGAGGGACCGGCTCTGTACAAAAGTGGAACATTAACACAAACGGCTGTGCGGGTTCTGAACTGGGAGCTCAGCTCATGTAGGAAAAGCTACTGTATGAAAATAGATGCTGCGGATCTCAGATCCCTTCTGATGATATGAACTTTATTCTAAACACAGCGAGACGCAAAGAAGACACACAAGAGGAGGCCCTGGTTCCGCGACGCGCGCCGGATGACTGACGGGAATGAATATTTAACCGCGTTTTGATCTATTTTAATACGTCTGCGTTTGTGCTTCTCGGGAGTTGAGCGCTCGCGTGGTTTTTCTTTCGGTAAAAAGACGGCAGTGCTTCTCTTTTGGCCTCGTTGTTTCACACAAAGTCCAAATAATAAGGTGCGAAACATCCCACTGTGACTCCCTGTGGATTGTTCTGCCTGCCGGCAGTGGAGGTGTGACGTTTGACCTACGTGGATGCGCGTATGTTCACGTGGACGCTGGCGTCGATGTGTCCCGTGAGACGTTGTTTCGCTTTCTCTTCGTGTCTTTGGTTCTTAATCGGATTCTGGACTTAACGCCACATTTTGAGTCTTGGATTCGTTCGGATTCTTATTTACCCGCAGTCAGTGTCCCACTGACGTCCCCTGACGTCCCCTGACGTCCCCTCCTCACGTGAACTCAAGCAACATGGCGGCTGATGGGAGGTGGGGGGGGGGATTCGCTCTGGACTCGGCGAAATGTTTTTTCGAAACGGAAGATATTTACAGAGGAGGCGACGCTGTGACAGATGTTGACTCGGAAGGCGGAGCTTGACGCATGTTTGACCCCGCCCCCACCAGAGAGCAGTCGCAGTCGAGTTTTTGGCGGGAAAATGAACAGATTATCATTATTAATGTATGATTTGTATAATAGCTTAGTATTTTCACAAGTGCTCCTTCTACGTAAAAACTACAGCAATTATCATCAATAGTGAATAACAATAATATTATAGTTTTAATAAAAATAAAAATAAATCTAAACATCGACAGAGGAAAACTAATAATAATGTAACTCCCTCTGTGGATCCAATCCAAAGCGGTAAGCCAACGAGCTGTGAGCACAAAGGTAGAGATATACACACTGATACTACTACTGTACACAACGCCACACACTACACACACAAGGGTTCAAGCCCACAGCGCAAATCCTCTCAGATACCCGTCTCTCTCCCCCCACAGGGGGGGGGGGGGGTGAGCTAAGGTGCATTTAAAAGAAGCTGAAACAGGGTCGCCTGCTATGACGGCTGGTTATGACACGTTGAACTCTTTTAGACGGCAGCTTTAGTGGATTAGGAATGAGGGACATTTGGATCGGTAGGTTTGGTCCCATTTCTCACGGGAAATCTTGGAATATCAGCGAAAATGTGTCTGCTGAGGGTTGGACGATGTAATCGGCATCATTGGACCCTCAGAAAAGCATCTTTGTTAAATGCAGGACGTCATATCACTGCTCCGTCCGCACAGCCTGGTCTCCAAAACCGCTTCGTAAAAACGTGTGTACGAAAATCGTGAACATACAAATTCGTAGTGATACAGACGAAATAAATAGGGACTGCAACGGATGACGTGGCCCTGTTCACAGTGAACGGGGACCTGCGCCTCGTAAACACACTTCCTGAAGTCTAACCGTGTGAAATAAACGTGTTAGGACGAGAAATCAGTGTTAACTTGTAAGAATAGAAAACTAACCCTGACCCCCTCAAAACATCCAACATGGCGGAGAGACGTTCTCTCAGGAATCCGACGTGGTCGGCCATGTTGTTCACTCAGGGGGCGTGGCTAACCACCGCCGGCTCCTATGTGTTGTTACCAATTTGTATGTTCAAGATTTTCGTATCCATGTTCACCAGCAGGTTCTGGAGGTCACGCTGGTCTGCACAGAACTTGTCGGAAATAAATCGAAACCTGCGACCAAAGTGGGATTTCTTCTTGGATTTTACAAACAATTAAAAGCGTTTAAAAAAGGGACCAGCGACTGTGAGTGATTGACAACTGGATTTGAAATGTGATCGTTGCTGTTTGGGATCCGACAGGATTTGAAACTGGGAACTGTGTGTTTTTTTTTCCTCTTTTGAACCCTCATCAGTCCACCAGACAGACAGACAGACAGACAGACAGGAAGCAGCTTCAGGAGCGCTGGGCGGAGTCGGAGAGGAGGGGGCTCTCATGGAGAGCCCCCGCCTCGGCCCTACATCATGGTTTCTACGATGGTGTGGGTGGGGGCCTTCATCAGGAGGCCCTTGTTCCCGTTGGGGTCCAGGGGGTAGGACAGCTCCTTGAGGCCGCGGTGGTTGGCGGGACGGGAGCTGGCCCCCCCGCGGATCGGGGCCGCCACCGCCTTGATCCTCTGCAGGGTGAGAGGAGGGGGGGGGGGGGGGGGGGGGGGGGGTAGTGAGGTCACGGCAGGTCAAAGGAGCAGAGGGAAACAAACGAGGGGGGGGGCAGAGATTAAAAAGAAGAAGGTCAGACTCCGCCCACCTCGATGAGCGGCCCGTCGGATCGGAGGATCTTGATGACGACCACCATGGGGATGCAGATCATGGAGGTCAGCGCCAGAGTCCAACCGATTCCGATGGCCCAGTCCGGATACTCGTAGACCTTGTTGTACGTCAGCGGCTTGTATTTGACCAGCGAGAAGACGAAGCAGCCCTGGGGAGGAAGACGGGAGGTCCGCGGTTCGTCTGTGTGCGTCTGTTAAATGTGCCGATGAAGGCGTCCTCGCTCGGCGTCTCTTACCATGCACAGTAGAGGAGTGATGACCGTCCAGCTCCATTTCATCCAAGCGTTCGGCCTGTAGCCGAGCATGTCCTCCAGCGCATCGTAGTAGTTGTCGACGCCTGAGGGACAGCGGAGCACCCCGCGGTTACTTTTACAGTCCAAATGTCCATCCGTTCAAAGGCTGGCGTTACGTCCCGGGGGGGGAGGGGGGAGGGGGGGACGGGGGGGACTCACCGTAAACCCAGGCAACCGCCACGCACTCAAAGAACGCCACCCACAGAAGGCACACGCCGCTAGCTGCATAGTAATCAAACAGCTGGAAAACATACATGCCACCCTGCAGGGGGGCAGAAGAACAAGGGGGGGGGGGGAGAACAAGGGGGGGCAGGTTCAATACAGGCAAATCATTAAAAGGCCTTTCAGATTCCAGAAGTTCAAGAGCTTGTGAATCGATACGAGTAATTCTTAAAAGATTGTTGTCCACACGTGAGAAAGGCCACCGTCACGTGTGTGCGTGTGCGTGTGTGTGTGCGTGTGTGTGTGTGTGTCCAGTGTGAAAGCTGTTGTAACAGTCATGGGAATCCTAAACTTAAACCAGGCCACCGCAGCCCAAAAAAGATGTTGTCATGGGAACAGCGGGGGGGGGGCGGTGAGACGGGAGGACGGTGCGTGAGAGCAGGTTGGAGAGGAAGCAGAGGATGGGGGGGGGGGGGTCACGTTGGAGGCAGAAGGGGGGGACGGGCGCTGTGGGATCAGAAGACAGAAGGACCCAATCAAACGTGGATCGGTGGATTTGGTCCTCTGCTTATGGACTCGATGTCTCGGTGTCTCTGTTTGTCCTGCAGACGCGTCTCGTGGACGCAGGGAGGAAGAAGTGGTGGAAAACAGATGAAAATCTTTCTGACGGGAGGACAGAGGGAGGAGAAAGACGAGAGACAGAAATAGAAGAGGACCGGGAGGGAGGACAGGTCTGGTGTATCTATTAATACAGGGGGGGGGGGAGGTTCTCATGACTTGACAGTATAAATAGCCCCCCGTCATCTCTCCAGGGACACACACTAATAGCTGGAAGAACAAAGCGATTTCTCATGAATACACATTCACCACCGTGTGCCGCGATAAACCACCGTACCACGAGGAGCAGCTGCAACGTTCCACTGGGATGCTACAAGGTCACGGGGTCACTAACTGCCCTCCACGCCAAAAAATATCTACTCTCTGGGAAAAACTGAATACAGACGGTCTACAGAACCTCTTTTTGAATCATTCATCCAGGATGACGAGCTTCCAAACTCTGTGTAACTCTGTAGTGTGACTAACTAGGCTTCACACACACACACACACACACACACACACACACACACGCGCGCTACGATTGGTTGGTCTGCGTCGGAGGGGCGGGTTCTTTTTTCGTTCGCAGTAGTGCCGTTACCTTGGTAACCATGGTGAGTCCAAGCAGGTAGCTGATGCTGCAGATGATGGCGATGAAGATCTCTCTGCGGTAACCCTTCCTTAGGAAGGACGGATACAGATCCACCAGTGATGTGATCTGCCCTTCCACCTCCACGAACTGGGGGACAAGAGACACAAGGACTGAACCCAAACACCGGGTGGACGCGATGCTCCACCACGGGACTCACTGCTCGTCCGTCTGAATGTAAATGAATGGTTATGAGAGGTGAGGATCACGTTCCTGCACCTTTTTTTTATCCTTTATTTATCACGTTTTCATCTTAAAGTCTCGGCCAGAGTTGCTCAAGGGAACCTCGGCTCAACTCCGCCCTGTCGCCACTTCCCGCCCCTTCCCGCCCCTTCCCGGTTTGCGCCTCTGCGTACCTGACTGTCGAGGCCGAGCAGCAGCAGCATGATGAAGAAGAGCACTGCCCAGACGGTAGGGAAGGGCATCATGGACACGGCCTTGGGGTAGGCGATGAACGCCAGGCCGGGGCCTGCAGAGGGAGGGGGGGGGGTGCAGAGGGGGAGAGGGGGGGGGGGGCAGGCGACATTAGTATCCCGATAAGCTGATCTGATCTGCCTCCCTGTGGGAAGAAAAGGCCCCGAACAATGGAGATGCAAAACCAGATGTGAATGCACGATCAAGCCTGAAAGCTACGGCGCTGAAAATGCTCCCTGTGTTTTTTTTTCGTGTGGCGCTAGTGCGCATCCCTACTTACCTGTCACGGTGTGTGCATTACTAGCTGCGTGCGCCGCGTCATACCGGCTGCCACGGCGCACAACAAGGAAAAGCCCGCACGCCGTCATGTAGGACGACGACGTGTGACGCGAGCGAGCCGCCGAGGCCCGGAGGTCATCTAACCTCCGTGTGCCTCACTCCCTCTTCCGGGTGTCTGAGGGAGTCGACTTCTAGAAGAAGGTCAGTCAGGTTTATGTCGGGATGCTCTAAATTAGTGTTTAAGTATCAACACTTTACGTCACTGGAGCCATTCTGCATCCCTGGCCGGGTGAAGCGCGGCGCGCTCTGCGAGGATGCACAATGGCCGTAGCAAAACAGCAGCAGACGCAAACTTGTGTGTCAACTAAAAAGCAATGGCTTTTAAGTTGTTTTTATTAAAGAGGTTTAATTTGACGTTGACGCTACTGCACATTGGGAACTGTAAAAACAGAAGGTAAGAAACAGGGAAGCAGCCGTAGCAGCAACACAGCAATGCAGCTGATTAGCAAGATACGGAAATATGTTCAGTTTTTGGGTGAGAAATATGACGAGGCATCCAACCAAACACCGCGTTGACTCCAAACAACAGTACGAGCGTCCGCTCTCTGAGAGGGGCAATGCTAGCAAGTACATCCGATCACCGGGTTCCACGTCAAACTTTTCACGGACTCCTTCGCCGCCGGCAGGCGGCCGCAGTTGCGACAGACCGCCTCTCTGTCTTCTGGCTCGTCTACTCTCGGGCGACCCACTCGCCAAACACCACGTTGCTATCGGATCATTCTGATCGGCGCGCTGGACGGATTGTTGTGAAACTACAGAATTGTCCAATATTGGTATCGACTGGGCCGGCATTTTACATTTTTCCTTTTCTTGGGGGGCAATGGATGAAGAGTCCGACGTAAGCGTTTGGCGCTAACAACATCGTTGTAATCGGGAAAGAAGGACAAGTTGGTGTCGGATCTGATGTCGTCTTAGTCTATCAGCTTGAGACAGAAACAACCGCCGTCGTTCTGTAGAGGACGTAAACACCAGCATTGATGAAATCTCTCAGTGATTATACGCCACAAGTAGGCAGGACCTCCGCTTCAAATAGACTAGTTGTGTCTCCTCACAAAGGAAAAGGGCGCATCATGTGTTTATTAATAGAATACACGTTGTAATATTACATGGGGAACAATATAAACATTCAGTTACAGCGTGTTTATATTTACTCTTTTCTTACTGTGGTAAAATGTTTAGTAGTTTGTGTTCATGGATCTTTGTGGTTCGTAAGGTGCAAAAAGGAGAAGTTGCACATTCTCTGCCAGCGCGTCACTGCGCGGCGGCGGCGGCGCCCCTAGTGGACACCACCAGAACCGCGTGTGTGCTAGAAAGTGGCTCGATTGGGTCTAATGTCGTACGTCGAGGACGTTAAAAGAATGATTTAATAATACAGATAGCTGAATAGCACATTATTATTGATTAGGCGTCGATGTGGAGCCGTTGCAGTTTGTATCGAGGTTGAAACAACTCGCATCCTTTCCAAGATCTGCTCCATCTGCATAAACACAGCCAAAGACCACTGTTATACGCTGGCACACGGCCACAGCGCCGCACATCCCGCCACCGCTACTTCTAACCGCGTGTTCAAGCTTTTAACGCCCCTAAATACCCTTCAAGAGCACCAATGACTTTTCCCAACCGCTCCACCTTTGCCGACTCATCCGACTTGCTTTCCCTCCAAAGATGCGCTGACAAACCGATCAGATGTTCATATTCGCTGACACTCTGCTTTCGTCAAGTAGTGTTTGATTGCGGAAACTTCCATATTCCGATGCCGTCATTTGTTGATTAATCGAGGAATCCATTTAAATACCAGGTTCAATTCGTTTGGGATTCGTTGCTGTTTTTCTTTGTCATAACTGTTGTTTCATTTGTTAACCAGGAAGCAGCGCCCACCATCACTGCCGCCTTTACAGGACCCTCGTACCTGACTCTGCCACATCAGCAATGTCCACCCCTTGCTCTTGTGCCATGAAGCCCAGGACGGAAAATATTGCGAAGCCAGACACAAAACTGGTACCACTGTTGAGGGCTCCCAGCAGCAAACAGTCCCTATGTCACACATATGTCATGAGGAGGATTTGTTAATGAACACACAAGGATCCCTTCCCCCTCCCCGCACCCCTCTCTCCCCCCCCCCACCGCTAAGCCCCTCACTGGAAACTAAGGCCTCACCTGTAGCAGTTGTATTTGTACTTGTTGTAGCTCCCCAGGGAAGTCATGGCGCCCAAGCAGATGGCGTAGGAGAAGAAGATCTGGGTGCCGGCGTCGATCCACACCTGTGGAGGAGGAGGGGGGGTGGGGGGGACAGAAAGGCTGAGGCCTGCTGCTGAGGGGGGGGGGGTTCAAGGTGAGGGGGGGGTACCAGGTGAACTTTCTTTAAATGAAGCGCCAGCGAGTGAACTCAGGCCTGAAGGCGTGGCCGGCGCGGCGCTGTGATCCGGTAAAGTACCAGAAAGGGGCTCGAAGTCGAGACCACCTGAACCAAACCACCGAGAGCTTCAAAACGTTTGTCTTGAGACTCAAGCTGATCGACCTCGATCAATCTATCGGGGGGGGGGGACAGAAAAGGTGGAGGATTTGTGGAGGAGATGCGCGGTTTGCTCGGGCAGCGCGGGGGCACCTACCTCTGGGTCCTTCAGGCGGTCCAGGTCCGGGTACAGGTAGAACCTGATGCCCGCAGAAGCGCCGGGCAGCGTGACGCCGCGGATCAGCAGCACGATGAGCATGACGAAGGGGAAGGTGGCTGTGATGTAGACCACCTGCGGGGTCACAGGGAGGTCAGGTCACACGTGGCGGCCGGTTAATGGACCATTTGCTTCTCGGGGGTTTTATCAGCCGATGACCCTGCGCTCACTGCGGGGACGGCCTGTGGTCGCTCGCGGCGTCGTGACCACAGGCCGTCCCGTAAACCGATGGCGGCGTATCGGTACCCGTCACCCGGGAGGCGGGACCGCAGGCGCTGGCTTTGTTACAGGAGCCACGACTTGGTGCAACCAGAGAGCATAAATCCTGCCAGACCAATCAATAAATAGTGTTGAAACCAGCCGCCTGGGACGGATTGAGCTTGTTGTTGTTGTTGTAGCAGCAATTTACTGTACAAATCAAAGATTCTCTGTCGAGAGGAGACACACGCAAACAGATGTGGGTAATGACCCAACAGGAAATAAGGGAATCATCAAGAAACAGATTTGTTTACTGGTAAACATGCGTACATTTGGGAGAGTTTAACCCTTGAATTCTGTTGCAAAGTCTGAAAGTCCAGGGATCCCTTTATTGGAGGAGATCTGTGAGGAACTACAACAGCAAAGTGACACCAGATGTTTTCCTCCTGAGAACTATTAATACCTAAACTCAGTGAATTACTTATTATTATTAGTGTTTCATCAAACAGGGACGAAGGGGAGCTGGAGCCTCGACGGCCTCGGCTCCAAAACATTTCCCCCGAGCTCGTCTGGAACACAGCGCTCATTGTTCTCTCAGAGAAACGGTGGTGAAGTCACATGACCACCAGAGAATACCAGAGAAGCGTTGAGTCACCTTGCCGGTGGTCTTCACTCCCTTCCAGATGCAGAAGAAGCAGACGACCCAGACGAGCAGCAAACACAGAGCCAGGTCCCACTTCACGGGGCCGATGTCCTCGATGCCGCTGGTGATGCCCAGCACGTTGTGTCTGCGGAGCGAGAAGGAGAGCTCAGATCGATTCCCGCCGACCAACCAGATCAAAGCCAAACAAAGGGGCCCCCGAATCGGCCCCCGGATCGGCCCCGGCCCACGGGAATCGGTTACTGTTCAGTTAGCTGAGCATCTAACAAAGAGGAACACGTCTGCTTAGCGAGGTCTCCATGGCTACACCCTGCCTCCCCGGTCCGTCCCAGTCGGGAGGGTTTTAAGGGAAATGTAATTCATCACTTTGTCACTTGTCTGTTACTTGTTCGTTAGTGCACTTTATGCTTAATATTTTTCTTTTTTACTTTTTAATATTTAAATTTGTTTAACTTTATTCCCTTGTTTTATACTAACCCATAGCCTTATTCTACTAACCCATTGCATTAGCATTTCATTCCACTTTATTTTATTACTTGTGCACTGTTGTCTTGTCTGTCTACTGTCGCGCACTAACCGCCAAGACAAATTCCTTGTATGTTTGACATATTTTGGTTAATAAATGTTTCCTGATTTCTGATTCCTGGTAATGTGACAAAGTGTTTTCAACCCTCTGAGGCGCCGATACCGACGACAGCTTCTTCCAAACGCAAACACAACATTCACAGGCGGCTTGGTTCTCTGCGGTGACTCACTCCCAGAACTCGGTGACGGGGGAGGTGAAGTTGGAGAGGCCGGAGGCGTTGGCGGCCAGCCACAGGGATTTGTTCTTGCGGTAGGTGTCCTCGATGCAGCGCTCGGTGTTCCAGGGCTGGTTGCACTTGGCCCACGGGAGCTCCGGCTGGAAGCACTGAGGGGGGGGCCCCAAAACGAAAGAGGTCAGGCCGGAAGGCAACTCGCCTTTGGGTCAACGGGACAGCTAGCAAAAGAACAACGAGGAACCCACTCTGGCCCACATGGTAGATGATCAACTATTTACTCCCCCCCCCGTACGCTCCGTGTGGCCGTAACACAGTGCAGCTGGTCGGGTACCAGAAGTCACACTGAACAGTCAACGTACCTGGAACAGGTAGTAGAGGCCCCAAGCCAGGATGACGATGTAGTAGATATTCAGCAGGGACACAATCACGATGGAGGCGTAACCAATACCTGGAGCGGGCAGAGAGGGTCCGAGAGGTCAGAGGGGCCCTACAACGTTTTATACCTCCAGACATTTGAGAGACATTTTCATCTGTAACGTGGGACGTTTTGGGAGGTTTGACCAGCGATTTCTGATTTCCGGTTCTGCTCTCAAAAGCAGGACGGGCAGGACAGTGACCACGAGGAGGAACAACATCTAAAAATGGATGTGGTGAGATTTGACTGGCTGGAAAGCAGTTGTTTGTAAGGTGTCCTGGGGAACCCTCATCGGGTGGCCTTTGTTCGTTCAGGTCGCACACAGCCGCGTCGGATAAGTCGACAACCTCGGCTTGATCTCGTGGAAAAGTGTCCGATGACGAGAACGTGATGAGCAAAGAAGATTAAAAGACCGAAACGTTCGTACTATCTCGTGCTTTGGTTCTGCTCAAGGTCCACATCGACGTGCTCCTGTTTTTTTAACCTTCTAACCGGCGTTATCCTGCTCGTAGATGTTCATCAAGGCTGTCTGTGTGTGTGTGTCTGTGTGTGTGTTTGCGTGTGTCTGTGTGTGTTTGTGTGTTTGTGTGCTACACAGGGATAGAAAGATAAGGAGCAGGTGTAGGAGGGGATTTGGGTGCAGATTTGGACGTGGATTAGGTTTTAGGTTAAGTAATCACTGTTGTCACTGAGGGTCCTCATAAGTCGAGTCGTCCAGGTTGTGTGTTTGTGTGTTTGTGCGTTTGTGTGCTGACAGAGGCCACTCATCCAAATGAAAGTCCTTCAACACCATCGGCCATCTGTGAGTGTGTGTGCGCCTTTTGGGAACTATCTTTATGAATTTTAGTGTTTGAACGTGTGAACTATTCCACCATCACGTCCTGTCCTCCTAATCACTCTGCTAACACAGACACACACACACACACAGAAACACACACACAGGAACACACACACAGACACACACACACACAGACTCAGATCACATGGGACGGTGCTGACTAAGCAAACAGATGCAACCTCCTCCATGATGTCACTCCTGGGGGTGACCGACCTCCGGAGCTCAGCTTCTCTTCTATTTGGGCCGAACATCTCTGGTCTGGAAGCCTTTGGACCGATGTGCGATCACGACAAACTAATGAAAATAGCTCAAAAAAATAAAACGGCTGAAGAGGGAAAGACGTGTCCTCAGCTGGTGAGGATCTCTGATCCGGGTCCTCTTCAGTTTGGGCCTCTTCACGGCAGCGACTGGAGAGCAGTTTCCCCTGGAAGTCGTTGAGGAGTAAACGGAGCTCTCAGGGCAGCAGCTCGGATCGGACCGGGACGAGCAGAAGAACCTCCGGTCGGTTCCTTCAAGGAGCCGAAACACGAGAACAAGCGACCTGACGGGACGTGGCGGCAGCTCAGGTGTCTGGAACCACAGCGGACCCATCGCGCCTCGTAAGCCCGACGGAACGTCCCCCCCCCCCCCCCCCTCCTCCCCTCCTCCGTCTGCCCTCCCTTCATTCCCGCTCCACCTTCCTCCCTCCGCCTTCTCTCGCTCCGCCTCTGATCCTCTCCAGCTCTCCGTCTCGTCTTCATCCGTCCATCTCGGGCCTCTTCTGGCTCATCTGCTTCTTTTCTCTCGCCCCGACGCTCTCTGACGTGCCGCGCCGTTGCCGTGGCAACGCGTGATTTGGGACACGGCGCACCGTGTGTGCGTGTGTGTGCGTGTGTGTGCGTGTGTGTGTGTGCGTGTGTGTGTGTGCGTGTGTGTGCGTGCGTGTGTGTGTGTGTGTGTGCGTGTGTGTGTGTGTGTGGCAGCGGGGGGATAATGTGTCAGAAAGGAAGAAAGTGAATGTGAAATCGAGAACGGCGACATGAGTAAATAATAAACGTAGATAACGAAACGATCATGACGATAAAATAACGAAACTTAATGGAGACGTTTATATATTATTGTTGAAGATGAGTAAACAGTGTGTTTAAAAAAGCAAAGCGAGGATCACAGGCGGCGGTGAAAGCGTTAACATTAGTCAGCTGGGGGGAACAGGAGGAGAGGGGGAAGTGAGAAGGACTGACGAGGGGGGTAGAGAAGGAGGGAAGGAAAGGAAGGAAATAGGAAACACAAAAACAACCAAAAGATGATTCACTCCCATCGGCAGAGGGGAGGCGGGGGGGGGAGACGCTGAAACGCATCTCAGACCTCTCCGGTGCGCTTTCTCACAGCAGAGAAGGTTTTTCCACCGGAGGAGCTGAATAGAGGCCTCAGTGTAACGGCTGGTTGCCTGGTAACGGTCGCCGGGTAAAGTCTCGGCGTTGTGATTGGAGGAGAGTCTGGTGTGACTCAGCTTTATGCTTCTCGGGTGAAACACGCAAGCCCAGTAGTCAGACCAGAGGCCTGCAATGCGTGTGTGATGATGGGCAGAGTGGGACCAGAACCCTCGGCAGGTGGACCGATGAAAGGCAACGAAACCCTGTGGTCACACGGTTTGGTCATCTGAGGCTCAAAATGACTCGTTTTACCGCCGTAGATGTTGCAAATGCAATCCTAAACTTCAAAAACATCCGCGAGAAAGGTGTTGGGTGCTCGCGGCGGACGTACCAGTAAAGATGGGGCAGAGCTTCTCCCAGCAGGTGATGCCCCCCTCGGAGGTGAACTGACCCAGGGACACCTCCAGGAAGAAGACCGGCAGGCCTCCGCCAAACAGGAAAATGAAGTAGGGGATGAGAAATGCACCTGTGTGGGGCGGAGACACAGTCAGTACACGGGTGAACGGCCAGGTGGGCCACCGCGGGGCTCCTCGGGCGCCTCACCTCCACCGTTCTTGTAGCAGAGGTACGGGAAACGCCAGACGTTCCCTAAACCAACGAAGCCGCCCGCCACGGACAGAACAAAGTCCAACTTGCTGGCCCACTTCTCCCGCTGCGGATGTTTGCCCTCGGCCTCGTCCTCGGGCCGGGTGCCGGGGCTTTTACCGGGGGACGGCTTCAGGGTGTCCTTGTGGAAATCCTTCAGGCACTGAAGTTTCTCTTTTTGAGCCATTCTGTAGAAACGGGAGAAAAAGACAAAAGCCCGGTGAGCGTCGGGTGGAGATGAACTAGGTGATGTATCCGTACGGCCTATGAGCCCCGACATGTTACTCTGCACACATAGTTACAATAGAACCAGGTCAGTTGTCATCGGAGTCAAACGTGTGATGTTTCTGTCCCAAATACCTCCAGTCCACAAGAGGAAGTGTAAAGCCGACTTTTACGATTCCCAACAACATTACAAGAGCTTGTTTTCCCCCCCAATTAATTCGTGCTAACGGTCATTAATAGTCTTTGAGCTCCCCCGGAACATGCCGGGCTGTATGTGGAAGCCATCACGATGGTGCCATGTAACCACAAAGCCACACGCTTGCCTACATGGAGAGATAAGTGTCACTACCTTATAGAGCCTGAGCGATTATCTGTAACTGACTCACTAAAGTAAAATACTCCAAACTCTTTATGGCAAACAGCATACTCTGACGTCTGCCAGTCTGCCTGAGGTACATATATATATTATATATCGAATTTAACTTCTGCTAAACAGTTTAATACCTTTTGAAAGGTTAAACTGTGAGAATTGTGTCTCGCCTGCGTGACCTTTGTCGTCACTTTGATGCTGAACACAAGTGGAAATAAAGCACCCGATCGGTTCTTGGTGGAAAATTGTTGTCAGAAGAAAGACGACGATTTGTGTCAAATTAAAGCGCAGCGTATCAGTTTAACGTAACAATTTAAAATGACAACGTTACCAACAGCACAATAACAGCACAACAACATCACTCGAGCTCAAGGTCGCACACGCGGAGGCCTCCGGCTTCACACGAACAAGCCACCCACGTCTCAAATGGTTCGGCCGTGTAGTTAAATTGAATTGATTTCCATGTCCTTATGAGCTCAATGCGTTGGTCTGTGGCGATAAGCGGTGCATCGACTTACTGCACAATATATGAAAATGAGTGTGATAATTTTTGGTGGTGTGATATTCGTTTTATATGTAAACGAACGTCACCAACGTCTTAGTGGATCGCGTTGTCCTCGCGTCCTCTTTCATGGCCGAAAGGACTTAAAACAGTGGCAACGAAAAGAGGCGACACAACTAAGATTTCATTTTTCAAACTGCGATTCTAATGTCTAAATATTCTGACGAATAAAAGGTTCTTTGTAATACAAGCGCGTAGTTGTATTACTGTGCTGTTATGTTGTCATTACGTTGTCAGTGGCATGAAATGGTCTGAAAATTGCAATAATATTGTTTATGGCAAATAATGTTGCACGACACTAATTTGGTGACAGCGTGGACGTACGAGCTGAGACGCACCAGTAGGGGGACGTGTGGACAGACAGACGTACTCAGTCGGCAGATGTCTGTCATTGTGGAAACGCTGCTGGAGCACGCTGGTGGACGTTTGTCCCTCCCGTCTCGCTCCCGCGACTTTCTGCACGGTGTCGACGCGGGATCGAGGACCGCACGACATTTCAGATGAAACGCGACGCTCTCTGTATGTTACATGTTTACTAAAATAAATATCTACACGTGTTCTCCACACGGTTTAAAGACCGTTGTACAAATCTCTCTGCCAGCGAACAACTGTACGGTTTATGAGCGTCGATCGCATGCGGAAGTTTTCCTGAAACTAGTTAATGAATTGAGACAGTAACAGACATTTGCCTTCACGCCAGCTCCTGTAGTTAATTAATAACGCTGAGGAAACTGAAAGGCCTCGCTGTGTGTGTGTGTGTGTGTGTGTGTGTGTGTGTGTGTGTGTGTGTGTGTGTGTGTGTGTGTGTGTGTGTGTGTGTGTGTGTGTGTGTGTGTAAATATGTATTTCCTGCTGGAGACACAATAGACTCCATTATGTTGGTGGAAAACTACAGCCTAGAGTTTAATGGCCAGAAGTGACCTAAAGTGACCTTTCTCTCCCACTAAAGAGCCAGAGTGACATTTTTATGGAAACACTTCAATGAATTGATTGTGATTTAAGTATATTTTCAAAGAACCATAAATAATAGGACTAACCGGGATCTGCTTGCTTACATATCACCACCATGTCTTTCACTTTACTGCCTTGTTTTGGTTCATTTTGGTAGAAGAACCCATTTATTTTAATGTCCTAATACAGACCAACAGGATGGACAACCCCAAAGAGTTGGATGTCATCAAAAAATACATTTAAACAAAGAAAAAACACCTCAATCACCGCAGACTCGACTTTAAAAAGGACCCACAACGGAGCCTTGTTGCACTCCACGGAAACTCTTTACCTCCATAAAACAAATACAGCAACATTAAACATTCTCAGGCTTGGTAGAATGAATCTTTGTGTGTTCATGCTTGTTTGTTGATGTTTGTTTTGCTACTTTGTGTTTCTGTATCACCTTTCAACTGTGTGACACTTATAAACTCTCACAGTGCTTTAAAATGTTAAAGTTGCTTTACATTTGCACTTTGTGTTATCGACTCTTTTGGATAATGAGCAAATAAAGTGGTTCAGAGTAGCAGTGCTCTACATCTTAACATTCATTTACTTACTTTCAACGTTTAATATGCGGTGATACGTTGCTAGAGAATAAGCATAACGATGACACGAGTGCAGCAATGAACATTTACAGTTATTTGTTGTCATCTCGGGCCACGTGACGGCATCAGAAGACCCAAAGCAGAAGATGTGACCGTTCTGCTCCGACGGTCGATCGGCAAGACGAGAAATGAGCAGGTTTGACATTTTCGATGAAAAGAGTTTGTTTGCGATCTAAATGGCGGCGAGTTCGATCTCAGCGGGGCGTCTCACGCGTCTCCTCCGGCGGCGCTTTAGGAGCGCGAGGGACCGGCCGGGGGAATCGCAGCGATTTGTGGGACGAAGCAGAAGCCAAGATCCTGCTGTAAAACATAGAGACTCATTGTGTGAGTGAGAGAGACTCATGTAGTGACTTCAGAACACCCACACACACACACACACACACACACACACACACACACACACACACACTTACATAACCGACCCGCCTATTCTAAGACCATGTACCTTTCCACTGGCTGACCACAATTTAATTCTGCCCCACTTTTCTTTCACTCCCAAACAAAACAAGACTTTACTTCTTCTTCTTCTCGGCGATGGGAAGATAATCGTCGGTGGCCACGATGATCGGCCTCAAATTAACGATGCTTCTTTGCTACAACTGAGAAAATAAGGTCACAACATTCGCCGCGTTTGTTTTATGTGTATGAAAGCAATTTTGTTGCTGTCAGTGCAAATTAGCAAACAGTCTTTTGTTTATAAGGAATATAGGAGAGTATTTATTTGATTGTTTGATTGGAGAAACAAACCGGGGAGGCCGGTGGGATTTTGCACCAAAATGTCTGTCAATAATAATCATATCGGCTCCACATCCAGCAGGAAAAGATGGCCGCTCGCGTTAGCTTAGAGCTGCGAAGCCGCCTATTTGTAGATTGAGAGGTTTAAAACTGGTTCGTCTTCTCATGGTTCCTCTTCTCCTTCGGTCCTCGTCCACCTCGTCCACCTCTGATGATCCGCTTCCTATTTGTCATTTCTTTATTTCCTGCTGCCATTGATTGTGAATCTCTTAGCTGATGCTCGTTTTATCTTCCTCGTAGACGCGCAGAGAGGACATGTAGAGAGGACGTGTAGAGAGGACGCGTAGAGAGGACGCGTAGAGAGGACGTGTAGAGCGGACGTGTAGAGAGGACGTGTAGAGAGGACGTGTAGAGAGGACGCGTAGAGAGGACGTGTAGAGAGGACGTGTAGAGAGGACAGTAGAGAGGACGTGTAGAGAGGACGCGTAGAGAGGACGCGTAGAGAGGACGCGTAGAGAGGACGCGTAGAGAGGACGCGTAGAGAGGACAGTAGAGAGGACGCGTAGAGAGGACGCGTAGAGAGGACGCGTAGAGAGGACGCGTAGAGAGGACGTGTAGAGAGGACAGTAGAGAGGACGTGTAGAGAGGACGCGTAGAGAGGACGCGTAGAGAGGACGTGTAGAGAGGACAGTAGAGAGGACGTGTAGAGAGGACGCGTAGAGAGGACGCGTAGAGAGGACGCGTAGAGAGGACGTGTAGAGAGGACGTGTAGAGAGGACGCGTAGAGAGGACGTGTAGAGAGGACGTGTAGAGAGGACAGTAGAGAGGACGTGTAGAGAGGACGCGTAGGGAGGACGCGTAGAGAGGACGCGTAGAGAGGACGCGTAGAGAGGACGCGTAGAGAGGACGTGTAGAGAGGACGTGTATGGAGGACGTGTAGAGAGGACGTGTAGAGAGGACGTGTATGGAGGACGTGTAGAGAGGACGTGTAGAGAGGACGTGTATGGAGGACGTGTAGAGAGGACGTGTAGAGCGGACGTGTAGGGAGGACGTGTAGAGAGGACGTGTAAAGACGGGTTAATAAAAAGAGAGGGACAAAATAACCTGCGGATGAAGACACACGTGTGCGTCAGATGCAGGTAAAGCTAAATTTAGCCGGATTTGAAACGGTCCAGGACGAGGGACGGAAATGTCAAGTGTAGGACGCCATCGAAGCACGCGGGAGGTGGACGAGTAAAAGTTGAGGAACAGCAGACGCGAAGCTTCCAGTCGTGTCTTCAGTCAGCCGTCGCCGTGGTTTCTCTTCTTGAACGTCTTCTTCTAGTTTGTATCGTGACTGTGATACCAGAGAGCGCGTCGACATGCGCGCCGCCATCCTGGAACCGCCGGATGACCTCGGCCTCCGGTCGTAATCTCCCCAAAAGACGCTTCTCCCTGTCAGAGATCTTCGGGGGAGGGGGGCGGGGGGCGGGGGGGGGCTGGCGGTTTAGCGCTAAGCCGGAACTTATCACCTATCAACTTTTTAGCGCGGAGCGCATGAACGCGCCGGCGCTTCTCTCTTTACCCCGGCATGCACGCCGCATCAGCTGGAACAGGAAGTGCGCGAGGGCCGTGTTACTGAGTCAGATCACGAGAGAACCCGCAGCCAGGAAGCCCTGAGGTTCCACGACGCCGAAAGAGGAACTGCTCCTTTTAGCAGCAGATGACACGCCATCGATACAGAGGGAGAAAACGCCACTTTAGCGTCGAACGCGTTTGAGGTTTGCAGAGTTTCGCTCGGTCGCCTGCACCTCCGAGCCGATCGACCGACGGTGGCTTCTGCTCGTTCAGACGATCCGCTTCGGGCGTGGTCGTCCGTCGCGTCGGCCCGCCACAAGGGGGCGCCGGTCCCACCTTCAGCTTCCATCAGACTAGCTTGATGCACGCGGCGTCGCTGCCTTTAATGACCTCCAGTCTAAAGCTCCGTGGAAGCTCGAGTGAAAGAACTCCTTCAAAACGACGACAACAGTTCTATAAAATCCTCTGAGAGAAGAGGGAAAAACACGCTTCTGTACTTTATTTTTATCTTCTTGTAAGTAATCAACATGGACGGTTTAATTGGGATATTTCTCAGTTACGTTTTCTCCGTAGAGTTGAGATAAAAGTTTTGGATCCGTCCAACGATGGAAGGTTAACGCCTCAAAAGACTTCTGAACATGAGTTGAAAAACTTCTATCACAAACCGGCTGCGAAGGAACGGATCACATGGGGGTTCAAATGAGGCAGCGATGTGGTTTGTTCTCACACAGAGGAGAGATCTTAACGCCCGGAGGGGGGAGGGGCGGGAGGAGTCGGGGGAGGGGGGGGGAGGTGTTCAAACCGGTTCAGGCCTTTCGGTTACATGCAGGCCTGTTTCTTTGTTTCAGCCACATGGTGACGTCCCGACTTCAGACGCGTTATCGAGGAGCGATGCTGGAAACCGTTTCATGCAGATTAAAAGCTCGAGACATTTTCCAAATTCTCTGTGGCCAAAAGTACCAAGAATAAATGTAGGATGTTGATGTTAAAGGAGAAAAGAATTTAAATGAGTCTGTTTATTCTGCGTGTTGAAATCGCGACGTCTCACACGGAGTGCAAAACAACAACAGTTTAACAAACTATTTTATTAAGCAAAAGTCTACAACATATATATGAATAAAGTGAGAACCGCGCCTGGCAACAGTAGCTGACATCAGTATATAATTCAAAGTGGAGTTAAAAAGACGCCGTTCTCAAATGAATCACACTACATATTGTGATTATTTGAATCAGTGGGGAATTACAGTAACTGTATCGTTGCATTGGTTTTTTTCATAATCCAAATACAATCTTCCCATCTGAAAGCTACTTCGGGAGAATTATTGTAGCGCCACCATCAGGTTTACCGGACCCCAGAGTGAAATGTGTATTTTTAGCCTCACCGGAAGAATTAAACTCTCTCCCTTTGTTTCTACACAGAGCTTTATTATAACGGACACATGAGCAATAACAACAATGTAAGTGCAATAAAGCAGACAGGTCTAAAGCACTGTGGCTCCCTAACAAGGGACCCAACAACAAGGGAGGGGGGAGGGAGAGAGGGAGGGGGGGGGGAGGGAGAGGGAGGGGCGTGGGATGGAATAAACCCACTGGTCGTGCATGTATTCGCGCACTGTACATTCACACTGAACACAAGCCTCAAACTTCAAACGGCTCTTTAAATGCTGTCACCTCTAGAGACAGAGGGACAGAGAGACAGACAGAGACAGAGTGAGACAGATAGAGGGAGACAGGTAGAGAGAGAGAGAGAGAGAGAGAGAGAGAGGCTCGTGGTGCGCCTCACTTCCTCTCATCTTCTTCTTCTTCTCTTTTTTTCTGGCGGTCCAATAACGAAATTAAATTTAGAGGAAGTCAACGCGACGAGGAAACGATGAAACAAACAGCGAAAACTATTTATTTCAGTCGGAATGAGATTCAAATCCGCACTGATGTGGAGAAAGAGACAAAAGAAATCCGCTCAATGACGAGAAGTCCAAAAAAAAGCACAGCTCGACATCGCGACCAGAAGAAGAGAAGCAGCTCGAGCGCATCGCACGCAGGAAGAAGAAGAAGAAGAATAAGAAGAAGAAGAAGAAGAAGAAGCCCCCGCGCACGTGAGAAGAGACTCGGGTCTCATTTAAAGCGGTTTAAATCCAACACATCCGCCAGAGCCGGTCTCACAAAGCACATCGCAGCTTCCCCATCCGCGTCCAACGCGCGGACAAACGGGAAGGACCGTTTCCACCCACACGTGCACGCGCTCGTCCTCCAAAAAGGACTTTGAACGGAAGAACACGTCTCATTCAAACACACCGCGGAGGCCAATAAACGCGTGAAAATCATCACCGTGATCCAGTCGCATTACAGGGAGCCCGAGAAAAGCGCCGTCATCCCTCGGAGGCGCGCGCGCGGAGGATGCGTTTATTCACGTTTCCTTCACTTACCTGGTCCGTTATTGTAACGTTGTCCTCCCAATGTCCTCTGAGCGCGCTCCCGTCCACCTTCCGTCCTGTCCGCGTTCCTCTCGTGTCCGCGAGAAGCGACTGAAGGGCTGCACGCGTCGGTAGCTTCTATTTTAGCCTGTTTGCGAAGCTCCCTTGCTGACCTTTGTCTCTCAGCACGGGGGGGACAAGAGACATCCGCGGCAGTGGAAAAACACCGGCCTGCCTCCTCGCGCGCAACAGGAGAGGCGCGTGACGCGGCGCGGGGCCCCGCCCCCTCTCCTGTCAAGTGCGTCGCTGCGCGAGCGAGAAAGTGCATTTGGGGACTGATGTGAAGGTGCACCTTTTTTACCCCCCCCCCCCCCCTTTCTGAACCTCCTTCTTCTCCCCCCATCACCCCGCCACGCAGTAGCCCTGGGGGCGTGGAGGGGGGGGGGGGGGGGGGGTCATGCTTCTATATCACCGGCTTCCTTACAGGCTCCGCAGTAGATACGGAAATGTTTTGGGTTTTTCTTGCAAAGTTGGAGGGGGAGGTTGTGGCGCCCAGCCCCCTCCCCCCCCCCTCCCCCCTCCCGAGATAAAGGAATCGCGTGGGAGACGCAGCACGACATGAATCCTCTACAATGGATGGCTGCAGTATCTCCACGGACGCCTCCCTGCCAACCGGCCCTGCGAAACGCGAACTCGATTACAAGCTGCAACTCGGTGCAATTCATTTGAATCCCAGCAGCGGTGCACGACTGGTTATTGTTGTTGTGCTGTATTGGTGTTCCTGTTATTCTGTCCACCCCTTTGTGCATTTCTACCGGGGCTCAATGAGGCGTCCTGCACTCCGCATGCTGCAGGTGGTCGTTCTCGCTCCGTGGTGATAATAAAGTGCTTGGTGCTTATTGCTGACTGAGGCATTTCTGTAGTGTGAAACTAACTTAAGTTAAAAGTTTGTCATCTTTGCTCCAACTATCACAATAAAAACAGACTATTATTCCCGTTTCTAGAGATCCACAGGGTGTTTACTGGAGTACAACATGCCCCCCCAAAAACACCCAATCAGAGTCTCTAACACCTTTCATTATTCTACAGTTCGACAGCACACTGAAGAGAGCTTTTTGAAAACATAGCTGGTGAAAACAGGCAACACATTAACATATTATTAATTCATGGGCATTGCTTTTCTTTTTTCCAGCAGTGAGCCTGAGAGGCTCCTCGGCTCCTGATTGGCTCATTTTTCTTGGTGGAATCTCACAAATCTGTCTCCTGTTTTACCGTCAAGATGATCGGTCGGAGCAAATATAACAAAAAGTTGTTATGTACTGTAATAACAAATTCATGCTAATTTCATCACATCGCCTCAAACTGCTTTGTGAACCTTCAGTACATTTTCATAACATATATTTCATGGATCTCCACCCGTAATTTCAATTTATGTTACATAGTTATCATCATCATAGTTAAATTTCTGGTTTGAATGCAGGTTAATGGAGCGCCGGATTCTTTCCACAACAAAGCATCTTGAAAATATCAATCGTTCAACTGATATTTGGATGATAACAATATTGATCCTCAGATGATGAACTCTAATATTTTGGTGACTTTTGCTCTGGCATCACAGCTAAGATCGATTTATATTTGTACATGATGAACTTTAAATTCTAATGTGCATATTGCCGTATGAATGTAGTGAGAAGAAAGAATGTGCAATAATGTGACAAGTTCTTATCTTATTTACCTGAAGCAAACTATCGGGCGGCTGATATTCAGACAGTTGGCTTTCACATTGTTTTCCCTCAAGCCGTCCTAAAAAAAGGTCGCTTTTCCTGATAAGTCAGCTCTGCGTTTGTTGCATCAGAGGGAAGCCGGCAGAAGGAAGAACGTTATGACAACAGACTTTGTGCTGAGAGTATTCGTCTGGGCGCCGGATGCTCGTCTTTCACAGAACCAGGATTACGAGAACACGCAGAGGCCCAGGGGCTCCTTCTGTGTTCGATGGTCTCATGTTAGAAGAAGGTACCTAAGCTGTCCTCTCTTGGGGCCGTTTTGAGAAGCTTTGTCGTGGGGGGGGGGGGGGGGGGGGGTGTTCTCACCATTAACCTCTGTCTCACAAACTTCTTATCTGGCTGGTGAATGTCACACTTCTCCACTGCTGATACTAAAATCCTCTAGTATATTAGAGTTACTGTATTGTTGCTATTTTTATCACTGTGCAATGTCCCTGTTTAGAAATAGTTTCTAGTTTAGTTCGCTCATGTTGAAATTAGTCTTTTGTGCAAGATCTATTTTGGTGGATGCATGTTGGTGGATGCATGTTGGTGGATGCATGTTGGTGGATGTATTTTGGTGGATGCATGTTGGTGGATGCATGTTGGTGGGTGCATGTTGGTGGATGCATGTTGGTGGGTGCATGTTGGTGGGTGCATGTTGGTGGATGTATTTTGGTGGATGCATGTTGGTGGGTGCATGTTGGTGGATGCATGTTGGTGGATGCATGTTGGTGGGTGCATGTTGGTGGATGCATGTTGGTGGGTGCATGTTGGTGGGTGCATGTTGGTGGATGTATTTTGGTGGATGCATGTTGGTGGGTGCATGTTGGTGGATGCATGTTGGTGGGTGCATGTTGGTGGATGCATGTTGGTGGATGCATGTTGGTGGATGCATTTTGGTGGATGTATGTTGGTGGGTGCATGTTGGTGGATGTATTTTGGTGGATGCATGTTGGTGGGTGCATGTTGGTGGATGCATGTTGGTGGGTGCATGTTGGTGGATGCATGTTGGTGGATGCATGTTGGTGGATGTATGTTGGTGGATGTATGTTGGTGGATGCATGTTGGTGGATGCATGTTGGTGGATGCATTTTGGTCGATGCATTTTGGTGGATGCATTTTGGTGGATGCATGTTGGTGGATGCATGTTGGTGGATGCATGTTGGTGGGTGCATGTTGGTGGATGCATGTTGGTGGATGCATGTTGGTGGATGCATGTTGGTGGATGTATGTTGGTGGATGCATGTTGGTGGATGCATGTTGGTGGATGTATTTTGGTCGATGCATTTTGGTGGATGTATTTTGGTGGATGCATGTTGGTGGATGCATGTTGGTGGATGCATGTTGGTGGATGCATGTTGGTGGATGCATGTTGGTGGATGCATGTTGGTGGATGCATGTTGGTGGATGTATTTTGGTGGATGCATGTTGGTGGATGCATGTTGGTGGATGCATGTTGGTGGATGCATGTTGGTGGATGCATGTTGGTGGATGCATGTTGGTGGATGCATTTCTGCTACTCCCAGTAGTTGATGCTCGAGTCACTTCAAACTCTCGGTGCTGAATTATTAAAACACGCTCGCTGTCGCCACCAGTAATCACACGTGTGATTTAATATAAATTCATCCCTCAAGCGCTATGTAGGCCACAGTGTCTATTTGCCTCTTTGTGTTGTTTTAACGACACATGCACATCTCCTGTGAAAAAATACTGTAAAAAGCCTGTGTCGTCGTTGCATAAAAAGCATTGTGTTAAAAAGGTTTCTCTAAATACATTTTTTAAAATGCTGTTATAGAATCCATCATACGGAGTATTTCAAACGTGAAGAAGACACCACGTTGACCCGTAGACGACGTGTGCTGGTGGGCCCAGGCGATGCTCCGGGCTTTGGGATAGTTTCTCTGCCTGTCGGATTTGTTTAGGATCTCCATAAACACACAAACACACAAACAAATCCTAGCTCCACTAAAATAAATGACACATACATGCACACACAGTTTGCATCATTCAAATGAGTCAATATGAGCACGGGAACCTGCTCCGAGGATCCAAACATCCTGCTTACTTTCCTTTCAAATCAAGTGGTCCGGAAAAAAACAGAGTAGCCCTCAAGCCTTCAGAGTGCTTTGCTGTCATAGTTCAATTGATTGGACTCATGCAGCATCATATCAATGAAACCTTTCATCTGGAGCATGGTGCGTAAAAGGGGTCCATGGCAACGCGCTCCGGTCTCCAAAGAGCCACGATGAAGATGGAAGTGACGTGGACGAAACGCGGCCAAACAGCTCGAAGCTAGTGAGCAAGCTAGGGTAACGAGCTGGCTAACAAGCTAGCGTAGCTAAGGATAACCCTGTGTTGCAGTACGTCTTCGGAGTTTCTTTCACAAATCTTCGCTACGACCTCCTTCCTCATTCAATTCTAACCCTCGTCAATTAAACTTGCCATAAACCCTTTTATTGGCATTCAGCAGCAGCGGAAAACCTGTAAGTGAGTTTCAACACTTTACAGCAGATCATAATCCTTCTGCATTAGTCATTTAGATACAACAAGGGTTGATCAGACTTTAAGACTCTCTCCAACAGTCCACAACGTTACTGTCGTGCAACACATACTGTGTAAGAATAGTTAATTGTGTTCAAACCTCCTTGTTGAGAGTTCTCCTAAAAGAACTTCAGTCCCAAAGTGAATCACACACAAACGTATTCCATTGAGTCTCCATGTGGTTAAACCGCACAGCCTGCCGTACTCCACTTCAGCTGCGCGTTGACCAAAAATCTTCCCGTGTTTGTAACTTGGCGTAATTCTGCCATTTTTTCCACTTGACGTCAATACATTCAGCTCAGGGATTGAGCTGAGACCTCGCGTAAACCCACTTCCTGCTACACAAGCAATGACCCCAAATGACCCCAAAGGCACTTTACGGATGTGGAACTTTATCAGCAAAAAGCTTCATGTTACTCTGCCTTCTTTTAATTATTTCATTTGTTTTATACAGTTGATGTACTTTCTATTTAAGAACTTTTACAATGAAAAATTCTTGTTCGTTTGTTCGTTCGTTGTGAAAGAAACACTAACCTGGTAAAGAAGCGACATGAGAGAAGATATTTTGTAGCTCTTCTAACACTTGAGGGTGAAATGCTGTCACAGGTTTTGGCTGTTAGCATTCAAGCTAAGCAGCATTTGCTGATTCTATCGCACCCGACACAACAATAAATCAGAAGGCAGCCGTCTGGCTGTCAATCCCTGCTTGTTGAGCCACATTACAGGTCTGTCAGATGAAAAACAAAAAAAGCAAATCAAGGTGCAGCGGAGATCTTTTCTCTGATGCAGTTTATTCAGGCGCCTTCTGGATCCAGAGGAAATGCTTAAAAACCCCTGGATGGAGGCGTCAACATCCAAGTGGATCACAATCACCTTTTTAATGCGTATGTTTACCAATGAATGAGAGGTTTAATAGATTCTACTGTATTCACATTGCACTGGGTCTCACGTGGCCTTAGAAGAATAGAAGAATTAGAGGTTACTATAATTGTCATTATTGACAGCGCTTGCTTTGACATTTCACCACAACTATCTAGCAGAAATGACTCAGACTATCATACAGGCTCCAAACAAAGGTGACAGGAAATCCGCTACCCGTTTATACCTGATTAGCTGCTGTAAACATCCCCCGGGTTCACACACGTGATGTAAAGAAACCATAAACGGCTCTGGAACAACGCGACATTCACAGGGAAGCCCCTCCCCGAGGCTTATCGGCTTCACGGCCTATTTACACTAAATATTTGACTGAAGGAACATTGTGCTGTATTAAAGAAGACTATAAACTGGAGATTAAGACCGTAAACTTGTGTTTACAACGTTTGCTGAGGGAATAAATCAAGTGTCATAGACTTCTATGGGATCAGAGGAGTCGCCCCCTGCTTTTATTTATTTATGTATTAATTGGGAAAAAAAGATGGATTAAATAAAGGTGGATTATTTCACATTATACGGGTTTCAATTTTTATTTTTTCACAGTCAAACTGCTCACTTCCAACTCGTCACATATGATAGTGATTGATATTAATGAATTATCATTGGTAGATTGGTCTTTACTTAGATTCAACAACACTACTTGGTTGGGTGGAGGAAAAGACGGTTATTATGTAAAACAACTTGGATTGTGGAGGAAACGCAGAGGGGAATGAAGTCAATGCTGTCCCTGAGCCTCGGACCCCCCCTAAACAAGTGTGTTTATGTGAGAAACAGAAGGAAAACATACATGCACACTAAATGTTGTCTTTTCCTGTCATTGGTGGGAAAGTCACGTGACAGGAAGAGTGACAAAGACCTTTAGGAAGAGAGTTTTGAATGCGGGCCTGAAGGACTCTTTGGTCCTCTCGCCTGTCGTCCTATTAGTCCACCGGCATCCTGCTGCCTTGCTTTGGGGATATCTGCCTCCGGCTCGCGTTCAAAACCCAACGGCAATCATGCTTATAATATATATATAATGACGTTGAGTATCATAGTGAGACACGCTTATGTAAAAAGGTACCAACCAATGGGAGTTATGTTAAAGCAAAGAGTCTCTACAGGCTGAAATCTGCTCCGAGCTTCTGATCACTTTGCCAAAGGTTTGTTTCAGTTATTTTCTTAACTAATTCCTTTGTGGTTTGTACGTTAAGGACACTTTATGGTCTAGAAACATTGAAACATACTTTTTATAGTTTCCCAAATCATGTATTCATACAAGAATTTTCTGCACCTTGACTTCAGAGACCCCTGCGTGGCGGGAGCCTGGAGTTTATCCACGAGACCCCCCCCTTCCCCCTGCGTCGGTCCGATCTGACGAGAGGTGCTTGAAATGCCTCGGAGGAGACAGAGCGGGACGTCTTCCGGGAGGAAAGACGGGGACTCGGTCCTCCCCCACGCTGACCCCTCGGGTTGCAGCTACGTGAGCGGAGGCGGTCAGGTTCTAATCCCACATTAGTAAGCAGGCAGTCAGCCAGAGATTAGTGCCCAGTCATCTGACCGCTCCGGCCGGCCAGAGGGGATTAAACTGAAATAAATGCACCGCTTCCTCCTAGTAAACACCAGCATTATGAGCAGGAAGGTGCTGAGTGAAGTTTACTTGTTCCATTTCCTTCGGACGCCATTTCTCCATTGGAGCATATTAAGACCCAGACGGCTCAATACAAGCCCATATTCATGTGCATGAATGCAAATTCAACTAATTCAATTATGAATTCATTTTATGCACAAAATTAAATAGTGAAAAAATTATTGTGCACTTTTATTTTTGTAAACACCACAAACAAATAAGGTGGTTTTTCACTGCAGTATACTGCCACTGAACACAGGAGCAGTTAAAATATTTCTTGTGAAGTAAAGAATTATGTAATCAAATCAAATATTAAACCAAAGCTTTTTGCCACTGCCAGGGCATTAACTTTTTATCTTTGTCATAGAAAACCCTCCACGGTCATAACATTATAAAAGTTAACATTTATAAACCATAAACACGTTTCTTTGATGAGGGAGCAGCATAATCATTCTATGCATCCGTCAATAATCAATAATCAATAATAATGTAATACTTTTGTTTCTTTCAACTCCGCGGTTCGTGGGGGCGGGGCAGCAGTCTCCGGCCCCTCAATGTTCTAATTTGAAGCCTTTTGGGGGCGGGGACTGGCCAACGGTATGGCCACAGCGTTGGAAAATTAAAAATGGTGGAACATTTTTTGGGGGCGGAGCTTAAGGGTCTGACTTTTTTGTCAGATGCACGTGGATGATGTCTAGGGGGCGCCACAGAGCCCGGTTTTCATTGCCGAAGGCGAGAACAGTAAATTATCGAATGTTTTGCCAGTCTTGATATAAATGCCAAAATAAGGGGATTTGGGGAAATGAAAAAGACCCCAGAAAGACCATTGATTTGCAGATGGGAAACAATAATAATAATAGGAAACCGAGGCCCTAATGAACACTAAGTGCCTGGTTCGTAGCTGCTCTCCATACTTCCTCAATCGATTAATCGACTATCTGCTTTTGATCATTTCCTGGCACAGAGTGTGAGCGTGGACAAGTGGTCCGAGGCATCTCATGGAAACACTAGCTGCACATCGCCTGCAGAAACCTTTTAACATTGTTTAAGGGTTTGGAGCCTTTATCCTGGATGGAGCTAAACGCATCTCTCTCCCCACAACGTAGCGCACAATCTCATTAGTCGGCTTGTTTCTCCGTCTCCATTCATGCGGCTCTCAGCAGCCAGACAGCTTCCTCTGACGCGGGGATTATTTAAAGGACCAGAGCGGCTTTTTCAACGCTAAAACTAAAAATGCTGTGTGATTCATGTGTAGACAGTTTAGTGGTTAATCCGGTAATAAGGGGCCGGATGTCCTCTCACATTGCCCCTGAGCGGCGTTGCAGTAAATGTGTCCCAGCAGGTGTTTGTGTTTGATGTTGCCGAACGATCTATAATTTATTAGGGATATAATTGCAATCGAAGCCGTAGCGCAAAGGCTAAAATATGGCATTAATCATTGACTTGCACATAGACGACTGGGTGGAACCTGGACGTTACGTTCTCATCACAGCCTTCGGTCAAATCACAACGGGGAAGCAACGAACGGCAGGGACAACCGAAGGAGAGGACAGGCCTCCGTCTGGCACGCTCATGATTGTTGCCATGCAACTTTTGATAATGTTGCCATGGAAATAATCGCTGCTGCAGAAAGCACGAGGCCGAACGTCTGCCAAGGGGCCGCCGCGTTCCGCAGAACAATCTGGAGGAAACATCGCGCGTCAGACAGCGAGGCCGAGCCTTGTGACAGGTTACGAAACGTTTGGGCTTCCTGTGAGGTGTCATTTGATGACGGGCCGTCTGCCTGCAGGGGTTGCCGCGGGAGGAGGTGGAGCCTCGGATACATTACGATGTTCTGCTAAATTAACGCAGAGGGAAATGTGTTTTCATCTGGCCCATTGCTCGTCCTCCTTCACGCCCGCCGCCGTGTCGAAGCTTCCACCCTGAAGAAGACGTCTGTGCAAATCCCATTACGTTCGCGGTTCAGATCCAATTTGAATGGTCTTTTAAGCACATTACCGCTTTCCCCGCATTGCATTGTGGGATATGGCAAAGCTGGTTGCAAAGTTCTGATACAAAAACACACACATGTATATATATACTTATAGTAGATAGATATTGATGGTATTATTGATGGTATCGGCGGCGTTTGCAGCGCACCAGAGAGCGTCTCGCCTTTCCGTGACTCCTCGCTTGTCGCTCAACGAGAGAGCCCGTCATTCCTGAGCGTCTGGCGGGGATTTAGCCGGCAGGCCAATCAGCGTCTCCTTAGCGGAGCGTTAGCCGCTCGGCTGAGCTCCCGCTCTGCCACTGGCTCATTAAACGCTCCAAGTCACTTGTTCGTCTCTCCTTAGAAACAGACGGCAAATCGGATAAACATTCTCCGGCACATTCTCTCCGTCTCGTGGACCCGCACACGCAACTTCACTGGGCTCAGTATCGCTTCCATTGGTCCACACAATCCCGCCGCACGTCCTACTTCACTCACTTTCATTTCGTGGATCGAACCTTGTTCATTGTCTCTGGACCAGACGTGTTTTCTCAGTCAGTCGTTTTTCCGCTCATACTGCTGCCGCCTCTCAGGGATCAACTCACGCTCCCCTGCGATGTGTTGATGCCGTCTCACCTCCTCCTCGTCCTCCTCTCGCCACTTAGGCCCCTCCCCTTCTCTTGACCATAAGGCCAAGTTCAGACTGACACATCAAGGCTCAATGCAACACCATCCAACTTCTCCGGCTCCTCATTCCCTCTGTTGCAAACGTTTGGTTTTGGACGCATGCACCCTTCCTTCCTCCCTCCCTCCCTCCTTCCTTCCTTCCTTCCTTCCTTCCCTCGGAGGACTCCTCACTCTTTACACCACGTGCTTGTCAGCCTGCGGAGTTTAATTAGTTTTCTTTCTGCGATATACTGAAGTTTCGAGTACCCTTAAAGTATCGCTGCTGGTTTTGGAGTTTAAATGAAGCGTGTTTTATGGCCCTAATCTCATGGGATTTATCACAGCTTAACGCAGAGGTGCAAGTTCAAACCCACACACACAAATACCTTCATATATTCGTGTCATTGTTGATTACAGAAAATTGAAAAAAAAAAAGTAGAAACGGTGGTTGTTCCTTTTAGAGTGAAACCCCCCCTGTTTTCTCCCGCTTCACGTGGTGGTTTTCCAGAAAAGCAGCTGATTATTGTTTATTGTTCCAGGGAAATGAAGAAGGTAGGACAGGAAGGTAGGGAGTGAGATGAGGTGGGAGGAGACGGGAAGGGGGAGAAAGAAGGGGGGAGAGTGAGGAAGCCGGTGCAAAGAGGGGGTCAGGAAAGGTCAGCTTTAACGGCTGGTCTCATACAGACACATACGGCCTGTTTCCACCTGCACAAGAAGCTCAGGGTTTGTGTGTTTTATTGCGAGTGAGTGGGATCCTGCGCCTTATGCAACACAATTATGGGGAAGAACATGTTGACCTGGGGGCCGGGTTTGTCCCCCACATTCAATTGCCAGCTTGCTTCTCACTGGAATGTTAATCCGGTGAGTTGTTATGAAATCTGCAAAGGTTGAGGTTTGCAGAAAATGATTGAAAATAAATTGAATTTGTTAAATCGCTGCTGAGTTCTGGGAGTTGGACTCTTCTCTGCGGAATCACAGACGCATGATTTTGAGAATCCTGTCGGATATCTCTCCATCATCACTTCACGAGTTAAAGGTTCACAGCCCGAATCACCTCGCACAGATAGAGGATAGCATGTGACTGATGAACATACAGATGTGACCCTCTAAAACCTGTTCAGTAAAGGTTGAATAGATACAGGAGAGCAGAAAACAAACCGCGGGGATCCCATCGACCCCGAGCAGCGCCCGTCAGTCTGTCCCAGGTCGGACGGTCCAAGCCGCTGTAAGAGCTTTTATTAAGTTTCCTTTTAGTCAAATGCTCTGAGTGACTTTGAGTTTCCTTTGGTGAGCAGTAGAGTATATATGTGGGGCTTTTATTGTGAAAGGCAAGAAGGCTAAATTGACTGAGCTTTTACAGCTCGCTGTACGACAATGTGGGGAAAAACTCTCAGGAGGGTTTAAGAAAGAGAGAGTAGACCGTGTACATGTTCTGTGGTGGGAATCAAACCTTCAACCCTTTCAGCTGTGAGCTCGCTATCTGCTATCTGAGCTAATTTAAAGAAGCTGCAGATCAGAAGCCGTCTGGCCGCTTATCTGATCGCTCAGTATAGTGTAAATACTCCTGATAAGCATCTGGTGACCTCATAGCCCCCACTGACGTAGCAGAAGAAGAAGAAAGAGACGCTCGGTGCCAGTTCAGTCAGACGGTCCCGTTCGTTCTCGTCCTCCTTCAGCACAGTGTGGAGCAGAAAGACGGAGGAACCCGATGGAGGTCACGGACTCTGACGACAGCTGCTTAGAAGCGACCCGGCGACGGCGTTTGCAGGCGAGCCTTATTTCGGGCAGCGCACCGGTTTGACGCCGCTGTGCTTTTGGACCAGAAGACGGTCGTTGGACACCACAACGTGGTTTCATGGAGGTGCTTTTTGTGCCTGCACCAGAGTGTCTGTTGCTTTGTTTTTTTGAGGGCCTTTTCCCGTAACCATCGGCTTTGTGGCTTTGGCTTGACTTGTGTTTTTAAAGGACCGGTCGAGTCTTGTCCCTGAACACAAAGCATGGATCTGGTTTTTTGACGATTCCGGGAACTGCGGTGAGAACGTGTTCTGTAAGGTTTGAGTTGCACCCAAGAGGGCAAAACGCAACGGAATGAAATAAACCTGAACTGAATGACACCTGAATGTGTGTGACAGATTTCTGCTGTCAGAAGGTTCCTCAAAGAAATGTTTTAGAAGCTACTTCGTGTTCTTCAGGTCTTCTCCCCCGTCAGCCGTGAACATCTTGTTGTTCCCACCGGCCGGTCGTAGGTCTCCCTTGCTGGGGGGGGTTTGGGGACCAGTCGGCGTTCCCTGTCGTCCCTGGTTCCCCGTTTGTGGTCAGGAAGCTTAGTGCGGTTCTCCTGTTGAACGTGACTATTGTGACTCTTCAGTCGCTGTTACGTAAATGATTCTCATCGCTGCTTTCTCGCTTTGCCTCGATTCTTTCAAAGGTTTCTCAAAAACCAGTTGCGTTACTTCCCCTGCAGCTCTGGACAAATGTAACAGGCCACAAACAAGTTGTTTTTCTCGTTTCTTTACCCAGCATGCATCGCGATGAGCACGCCGTGGGTGCTGTGTGGGTTTTGCCATCAACAAATTGCTACAAGAGAAAAATGTGAGTCGACGTGACCTTGACCTAAAATAACTTTCATAAGTGGAACAAACAACCACAGACACACAGACACACACACACACACACACAACCACACGTAGTAAGATAAAAACACATGTTTTCTCCCTGGCGACAGGGAGGCATCGGCCAACACGTGCAGGGGGCGGCGATAAAAAACGAGAAGCAACAGAAAGGAAACAGAACGTTTGTTTTAACAGCGTCATCATAGCTTGAATTTACACGCGTGGAAGGCCGGAAGCCCAGCGGGGGGTCCGAGGAACCCGAGGCGCAGCGCACAACAAACGGGAAGTGACTCACAATCGTGGCGCGTTGAGCGCGACGGTGCACCGCCGAGTGTCTTTTTTTTGGTTGTGTGTTTTGCCGTTCCTCACCGAGGAGGCGTGGACAGGCGACAGGCGGGAGACGCGCGGTGGTCAGACGGGGCCTCCGAGGTCACTTTGACGTTTACCTGGTCGGCGCCGTGAGACCATGAACTCATGGCGCCGGTGTCCCCCCCCCCCCCCGAGGGAATAAATCCAGCGGGAAGCCGATTCGTGTGGATTCCTCGATCCACAGGAAGAGGAACCCTGGTTGACTTTCCGTCGACATCGACTGAGCAAACACGAAGAGCGCTCGGTGAGAAAGGAGAGTCGGGTCCCAACCAGCTCCGCCCGTGTTGACACAGGGCCTCCACGTCTGTTTGCACCTGCCGTGACAATGCCGAGCTTATCAAGCGGCTCTCGCCCGTTGGCTGTGTCAGTATGAACCGTTCGGCATGAAGAGGTGAGGGCGAACAGAACGCGTTGCGCAATCACACACACGCACGCGCACGCACACGCATGTACACAGTACATATCCAGTAAACGGTTTTAACGGATTATGGCATGTACTCTCTAGTTGACAGCGCCCTAACCCAATTTCTATTTTTAGCCCCCGTTACAAACTCCAGGGGCCTGAATCACAAAGTCGTGTGCGCGAAAAAGCCCAAATGTGAACATCAACAATCAAACGTTCATTCATTCACGAAGCCGCTTGAAGAGACGGAGAGTAATTACATCGACCGCTCCGGCCCGACGAGAGGAAGGAATCCGCTTCGATAGAAGGTTCCTTCTGGGTCTTCATATCTCGTCCCCACCTTCTTGTCTGGCCCAGGAGCACCGCGTGCACGCCGCGGCTGAAGTGTGTGCGCGGCGCTCGCACTCTTTTTGTAGCACATCAGTTTACGTGTGTGATTCATGCTTCCGGCCTCCGGAGCGGTTTCACGGGACGGGCAATGAATCACAGTCAGGTGAAAGGTCGCCGGCAAGTCCGGACCCGAGTAAACAAAGCTCGAAAAACAGCCCTCCCCAAAATCAATGTTTGAAACTCGTGTGGAACTCGACTCCACCGGGGGTCAAAGGTCACTGTCACGTGTCCTGTTGAACAGACTTTGTAAATATTTGCTGTGCGCTCAAAGACAAAACAGTTGTCGCTCCTTGGAGTGTTCTGGTCCGACTTAAAGGGCCGGCGGGCAGCGGGTGTGGTTACAGCGATCTACGGGAACTTTGTTCCTCATCTGGAACCAGTGGGACCTTCTCGCTATGAAGAAGAAGAAGAAAGGTGATCAGGAAGCTTTTCTGGATCTTCTTCCAAAGAAGAAGACGCCGTCCATCCTGACATTCATGTTCATTTTGGTTTTCCCTCTGACATTTGCTTTTCTGGTACAGCGTAGTTTTATATCTTTAATATCTTCAGTCCATGAAGAATAAGAAACACCTGAGAAGGTTGTGGGCGGTCAGACTGCTGTATGTGACCGTCAACGTGTCGACGCTCCCAGAGATGCACGCGATGAAAAAAGTATTAGAGTTCTGACTGCAGGTCCGAAGGATGTGGGTCTGTCCTCGTGGACCGGTCTCTGCTGGAGGATGTGGGTCTGTCCTCGGTGGACTGTCTCTGCTGGAGGACTTGGCGTGTCCTCATGGACTGTCTCTGCTGGAGGACCTAGTGTGTCCTCGTGGACCGGTCTCTGCTGGAGGCCCTGGTGTGTCCTCGGTGGACTGGTCTCTGCTGGAGGACATGGTGTGTCCTTGGTGGACTCGTCTCTGCTGGAGGACCTGGTGTGTCCTTGTGGACTGTGTCTCCGCTGGAGGACCTGGTGTGTCCTCGGTGGACTGGTCTCTGCTGGAGGACATGATGTGTCCTCGTGGACTGGTCTTTGCTGGAGGACCGGGTGTGTCCTCGTGGACTGGTCTCTGCTGGAGGACCTGGTGTGTCCTCGTGGACTGGTCTCTGCTGGAGGACATGATGTGTCCTCGTGGACTGGTCTTTGCTGGAGGACCGGGTGTGTCCTCGTGGACTGGTCTCTGCTGGAGGACCTGGTGTGTCCTTGTGGACTGTGTCTCCGCTGGAGGACCTGGTGTGTCCTCGGTGGACTGGTCTCTGCTGGAGGACATGATGTGTCCTCGTGGACTGGTCTTTGCTGGAGGACCGGGTGTGTCCTCGTGGACTGGTCTCTGCTGGAGGACGTGGTGTGTCCTTGTGGACTGTGTCTCCACTGGAGGACCTGGTGTGTCCTCGGTGGACTGGTCTCTGCTGGAGGACATGATGTGTCCTCGTGGACCGGTCTTTGCTGGAGGACCGGGTGTGTCCTCGTGGACTGGTCTCTGCTGGAGGACCTGGTGTGTCCTTGTGGACTGTGTCTCCGCTGGAGGACCTGGTGTGTCCTCGGTGGACTGGTCTCTGCTGGAGGACATGATGTGTCCTCGTGGACTGGTCTTTGCTGGAGGACCTGGTGTGTCCTCGTGGACTGGTCTCTGCTGGAGGACATGATGTGTCCTCGTGGACTGGTCTTTGCTGGAGGACCGGGTGTGTCCTCGTGGACTGGTCTCTGCTGGAGGACCTGGTGTGTCCTTGTGGACTGTGTCTCCGCTGGAGGACCTGGTGTGTCCTCGGTGGACTGGTCTCTGCTGGAGGACATGATGTGTCCTCGTGGACTGGTCTTTACTGGAGGACCTGGTGGGTCCTTGTGGTCTGTCTCTGCTGGAGGACCTGGTGTGTCCTCGTGTACCGGTCTCTGCTGGAGGACCTGGTGTGTCCTCGGTGGACTGGTCTCTGCTGGAGGACATGATGTGTCCTCGTGGACTGGTCTCTGCTGGAGGACCTGGCGTGTCCTCGTGGACCGGTCTCTGCTGGAGGACATGATGTGTCCTCGTGGACTGGTCTCTGCTGAGGACATTTGGAACAGCTGACCTCGCGCCCACCAGCCCGACACGCTTCAGACCTCCAGCGGGCGAAACCACGTCCAGCAGCAGCGCCAATTAGCCACGCGGGAGTCGGAGGACCTCCCCAATGACATCCATCTCCTTTTATTAATCTCTTGTTGTGTGGCGTTATTACCCGGTGCCGTGGTCGTCCAAAAGACAACAAGAACATTATTACCATGATTTATGGATCATATTTGAGCCTTAAATAAGGAGCCAATTTAGCTTAGCACGAGGATTGTAAAGAAACAAACTAGCCTGCCGGCTGCTTCACAGTGTTCTTGAAATGTGAAGGTTGATCACGTGACCCCGGCGTGTGTGTGCTGTGTCATTAAGGCTCTGTTTGTGTTCCGAGGTACTATACAGACATATTGATTGTTTACATATACAATAATGTATTTCCTTTTGTAACGCGGGACTGCAGACGGCAACGCACAGCCACGAGAACACAAAGGTCATTAAGTGTCCTCTTCATGTTACACATTAGCTCCATGCTAATAGATTTTATGTAAAGGAGCTATATTTAGAAATAGGCTTACGGCACTCAGGCTTACGTAAGCCGATAAGACAGCGGCGCACATTTTCATGTGATGATTTTTCACAGGAGAGCTCATGAGAAATGGATTGTGTACTTTAATGTGCGCGGAGAAGCGACGCAGGACATCCTGATGTCACAGGCTGAGGAGAGGAAGTGGACGCAGCCGCCGTGACGCCTCCCGCCGCCGCGTGGAAGGACGTTTTGAGGCCTCTACTTCACTGATTTGGCCGTCGCCATGTTGTTTTTTTGCCACCGGGGCAACGGAAGTGACCATATTTGGACTGCAGAAGAGTTACGGAGACGGTGCGTACTGTGGTAGAAACCTGTCAATCACTGTGTAGCCCCGCCCGCCCTAAAGCATCCCCACCTAAATGGACCATAATTTAATTTAATTTAATCATGTTGTATTGAAGAAGATTTCAAACTAGAGACTGAGACATAAACTCATGTTTACAATGTTTACAATGTTTACTGAGGGAATACATCCAGAGAGAAGTAGAGTCATTTCCTCATAGACATCTATGGGAGCGGAGGAGTCGCCCCCTGCTGGTCACTACAGAGAAGTAGAGTCATTTCCTCATAGACATCTATGGGAGCGGAGGAGTCGCCCCCTGCTGGTCACTACAGAGAAGTAGAGTCATTTCCTCATAGACGTCTATGGGAGCAGAGGAGTCGCCCCCTGCTGGTCACTACAGAGAAGTAGAGTCATTTCCTCATAGACGTCTATGGGAGCAGAGGAGTCGCCCCCTGCTGGTCACTACAGAGAAGTAGAGTCATTTCCTCATAGACGTCTATGGGAGCAGAGGAGTCGCCCCCTGCTGGTCACTACAGAGAAGTAGAGTCATTTCCTCATAGACGTCTATGGGAGCAGAGGAGTCGCCCCCTGCTGGTCACCACAGAGAAGTAGAGTCATTTCCTCATAGACGTCTATGGGAGCAGAGGAGTCGCCCCCTGCTGGTCACTACAGAGAAGTAGAGTCATTTCCTCATAGACGTCTATGGGAGCAGAGGAGTCGCCCCCTGCTGGTCACTACAGAGAAGTAGAGTCATTTCCTCATAGACGTCTATGGGAGCAGAGGAGTCGCCCCCTGCTGGTCACTACAGAGAAGTAGAGTCATTTCCTCATAGACGTCTATGGGAGCAGAGGAGTCGCCCCCTGCTGGTCACTACACAGAATGCAGCTTCAGGCACCACATTAGCTTCCCTCAGTCTGGTGTCTGTAATGTAAATCCCAATAGACCTTCATTACAGAAACAAGAGACTGGATATTTCTGTTGGTTTCCAAGTGTGTGTGTGTGTGTGTGTGTGTGTGTGTGTGTGTGTGTGTGTGTGTGTGTGTGTGTGTGTTTGTGAGGAGCCAGTCATTGAACATTGTTAAACTCTTAACATTCTGCGACTGCATGTCTCCACTTTTCCTATCTATTAAAAACAGTTGTATTTACTGGGAATCTGAGTCTGCTGGATTTTTCCACTTGACATCCTGGAGGAAATGAGAAGGTCTCCTGCTGAGTGAGAACTACTAGGAAAGCGACCAGATCTTAATCTGGGGGCCAAACACAGAGAAACGTTTGATCCAGAAGCTGACCGGGTGTCAGACCAGAGAATTAACAACAGCTCAGCTCTCGGTTCGGACTTTCTTTGTCAAAATACCCCCCCCACCCCCCAGCCAGGCGCCTCGACACCATGGGGGGGCCGAGTATTCATGCCCCCCAACCTGCAAAGAGCTCCATTCATTCCAGCGGAAACATTTCAATGAAAACTAGCGACACACTGAAATGTGCTGTAATGTGTAATAATAAGGTGGAACACATACTTAATAACATGAGTTATTACACAGCCCCCATGTTTTACTTTTTGGGGGGATTGTAAGTATCTGTCAACTCACATCTCATAACTTTATTACCTTTTTAAGTATTAAAAGCATTATAGGGAGAAGAAGGTTGATTTGTCCTCAAATGATTTACTCAAATGACTCAATGACTTGAAAGGGAATTGGGTGCTTCTTTGAGTAACAGCCACACCTCTCAGACACTGAGGACAATGAGGACAATGAGGACAATGAGGACACTGAGGACAATGAGGACAGGTGTAATGAGAACTGCGTCCACTGCTCTCTGATACACACACACACACACGCACACACACAGCGATCAGACCCCCGTGTGATAATCGGATGGATCTCTTCTCCCTTTCTGCGGGTCTATAACTGCTCATGCTAACATGTAGCAACATGCTAAGTCAATCTTCTGATACTTCCTCCGGATGAGGACAACACATTTATTTCAGCATAGATGGGAATGATTATTACTTCCTGTAAGGTTTCATAATCAAATCCACGTTGTGTTCATTGTCTGTTAATATATATTTTTTACATTCTCACATGTAGTTTCCAACTGCAGATATTTTATAATGTAGTGTCATTATTGTAGTTTATAATGCTCTAAAGTCACAGTTAAAGTGCATCAAAATGTAATTATGTAAGTCCGGTATTCTGAAATTCTTTATAATATCTTATATTGTAATATTATTATTGTTAGAAACATTTTTCACACGTGAACAAACTGGTAAACGTTACGCAGCACGGAACAAAATAAGAATACAAATGAAAAACATACAAAGGTCAGCTGTCAAAGTACGTCGGCCCCTGAGAATATTCTCACATCAAATGCTTCTAAAATTAGACATTACGTAACGCGCGTTGCGTTCGTGTCAGAGGTAGGGACCCCGGTGCATGCTGGGTAAGGACACGACGGCTAAACTAACTCATTATTAAGAGACACTGGAGACGATGAGCGCACGCGCAACCTCAAAGGCGTCGTTTTACATTCGACACGCAGAGCGGCGCAACCGAGAGAAACCGCACACACGCACGCACAGACACACACACGCACAGACACACACACGCACATAAGCGCACACAGTCCGGGTCGGATGGCGTTATCAACACAAAGAGAAATAGAGAAATAGTGGTGTGCATCAACATCCAAGTGCGCCTCCAAGGCCGTCGTATCTCTGACACGCACAGACACACAAACAGACACACAACCCTGTGGTGGGTCACTGGGTTTTCAAGGTCCCATCTGAAGCTGGTTACATTGTGCCTTCGTATCTCAAAGTTACACAATCTATGAAGACAAAGTCAAGACAAAGAGGCCCTGAAGGCAGCACGCGTGCAACCAGCTGGTCCAAATACGGCGCGTTGATGAAACGTTGAGGTGCAGCAGAGGAGCAGAACTGATTTAGGGCGACGTCGGGTGTTTCACGCAGCTCTTAAACACACGCCCTGTAAACGATGAAGAAGCCGCTTCGTCTGAATCGCAGCCCGAAGCAGTGAAACGAACGCTGCTGATACTCGCGGGAAAGAGAGCGCGGACGAATGCTGAAGGGCCTCTACTCCTCGGACGCGAAGGTGGGAGAATGAAGCGCGCACTCGTGCGTCAGCAGCCACAACACCTCGAGAGTTTGTTTGCGGCGCGAAGCCTCCTCTGTCCGCCGGAGAAGAGAGCGGCAGCAGGAAAGGGCCCCACATTTGGCTTCAGAAGAGCTCGGTGATCTTCACTCCCACAGGAGGCCACGCGACCCAACAGAACATGGAGATGTTCCACCACCAGCAGGTTCCTTCCTCATTTGATCCTCAATCGAGACCTGAAGGAAGAAGCGAATCCTTTCGGACGAATGACTCAGTGTAAATCCAAAGATGCAAAGACGTGTTTGTCGCACATTGTGAAGGTCACGCTGGTACAAACTCGTCGTGTTGTCAGCCGAGGTCGTGGAGTTGTGATCCATACGTAATGAGAGAAGTTCAACCCGCCGGTCTCCAGCAATGTGCACTCACAGACATCCGATTCACTTTCATTTGGAGATTTCGTTTAATAAGACATCTGTGTCCAACCTTGTAAATGTTTTTATGTGCTGACACCCGAAATAAATAAGCTTGTTTGTTTTTTTTCATTATACAGCATATTTTACGATTGCATTTTAACAACCAAAGTGAATTTAGCTTTAAAATAAACTCAAGGGTGTAATAAACGTCTCAAAGATCGACTTAAAAGCAATCGAGAGTAGAACTTTTTGTAAATGGATTTTTTTCCAGTAAATTAAACAATAAACTGTCAAGAGGAAAAGTGACGTGTTACGTACTTTTCTTAGCAAGAAAAACAAAAACAGCTAAACACAAAAAGCGACAAATTACTTTGTTGGCGAGTCGGTGCCAAAGTATTCTCTGGTATACATGGCAGGTAGCATGTAGCAGGTAGCACGTACCACGTAGCACGTAGCAGGTAGCAGGTAGCACATAGCAGGTAGCACGTACCACGTAGCAGGTAGCACGTAGCACGTAGCACATAGCAGGTAGCAGGTAGCACGTAGCACGTAGCAGGTAGCAGGTAGCACGTAGCACGTAGCTAGGTTGCTAAATAGCTCCGGGACCAGAGACCAGATCCGACTGCAGCCTTTGCTGAGTCTCTCAGGGGGAACAAACAGCATCACGAGCTCGTGGACTCGGATCCTCGGGCCTTTTTAACAAAAACAGCAAGTCAATATGTTTTCTTTGAGGAAACTGACAGTCGACACCAACAAATCACACAAAGCAACATGAAGCTGGATGAGAAACCCAGTGGAATGTAAAAAAACATCCTAAACTATTATCTCTTGGATGAAGGGGGGTTAGAACCCAAAGAGCTCAGCAGGGAAATCACGTTTCACTGTGTGCGTGTGTGTGTGTGTGTGCGTGTGCGTGTGCGTGTGCGTGTGCGTGTGCGTGTGCGTGTGTGTGTGTGTGTGTGTGTAAGAGAAGAATGGAGACATTGTAGCCGTTAGTGTGCGTGTGTCCACACTTGATTTAAAGCCACTTTCAACATTTTCTTTCAGAGTGAATGGAAAACTTTAGTTTTAGCCAAAGTTTTGTGGTTTGATGAGAAAAACATGGCGGTAAGGTGCTTTCTGAAAGGCTGCATTGTTGAATCAGAGCGTTCTTGTAATCACATTATCTCTCAAAGGATGTCCATGCTTTCTTATTGTTTGATTTTATGTCGGTGTCATATGAAATAACGCATGTGAATGAAATGTAGAGGTACATTATTCCTCTTTTTAGTTCATTGCTGATTGGTTTGTCTGCAGGATTACGGAAAAAAAACAGATTTTGGATTGGATCCAAATCAAGGGGCGGATATAAATAGTTTGTTTTTCCCTTTTTGTGCATGAAGCCAATTAGAGACCTCGACACTTTGTCCACAGCAAAACATCCTCAGGTAGGAAGCCTCTCATTAAACATGGTTTAATCATTATTCTGTTTGTCCTACTGTTCCTTTTTAATTACAAAAACAGCTTCCGGAGCAAATTGCTGAGCTTCAGTTCTGCCGAGGACGACGTGTCTGATCTCGGGTGAAGTTTGTTCAATCGGGTTAAAAGTATGACTCATTCACTCCACACAGATTTCACAACAGCATAACGACAGTTTGGTAAGTGACCAGTTATGTGGTAAGATGCATTAGAACAAATTGTTACGCCAGCACGCGGTTTTCCAACAACACCCTGTTGTTCACCTGTCAGTGGAGCTTTGATGGATCGTTTCCTCATTACAGTTGGACGTCTCACGTGTCAGCCTCGCGTCAGTGACGAGCCGGTACGTCAGCAGGACATCGAGCAATGCGACGCGTCCTGCGATGTGAACTGGATCCGGATCAGGAAATGTAGCAACGATCTGGCAAAGGTTTCCTCCAAAGTCGTGCGAGAGGAGCAGCCGCTCCGTGACCTGTGGAGGTGTCTGCTGTCCGCGTTGCCGCCAGAGGTCCGACAAGCTGACGGCATCGGCGGCTGTGATACTAATCATTTAGGAAGCACATCGTCCAAATCCACTGGAGAAATGACGTGTGAGCCCAGGGGGGTTCAGACACATGACAGGAGGCAGGTGGGCAGGTGGGCAGGTGGGGGGGCTTCAGGCTGCACCTGATGTCCAATGGTTCCCGTGTAAATCAACACTTTTACTTCTTCATCGTGCAGCAAAGACCACAACATCCCTGAAACGAGGAAAAGCAGATGTGACGTGACAAGGCGTGCAGATGTTGTAACAAACCGCTGCTCTCGTGCACGACGAGCCACAAGTGGGCGGCGCCCGTGACCACCAACCACCGGCCTCCAAAAACATGTTTTTCGTTTTTAACACGGCGGAATAACTGGTGTCCACTGGTCCCTGCTAATCACCGCAGGACGTTTTCCTCCAGGAGTCGGACAAAGGGTCCCGAGGGACGACCCGCAGCGTGCAGCCCACCCCTCCGGGCGCGTACAGTAGCGTGCGACCTTCAAGCCGCCCTGCGAGGTCGTCTGGGTGCTTTTCGTTCATTCACAGATGTAAACAAGGCCCCACGACCTTCACACATGTGGGGAGTTTAATTGTGTCCAAATACTGTGGAAGCATTTTCTACTTTTTGACTTTCCAACTGCAAAACAAATAGTGAACGAATGTGTTGTCGACTTCCCCTCATGACTCTGTAATACTTTATGCAAGAAAACCGCTCAGTAACAACGCCGTTCATGTCATTTCATCCAATGAAGTGCGGATTAACTCCAGCTATTCAAAATGAAGTGTTCAAAGAGGCAAATGGCCATTTAGTCTAAATTATGACAGTAAAAATAGTAATGAGGGAACATAAAATAAGTTTTGCAATAAAAACAATGTTTAGATACACAACAAATAATAAAAGACAAGAAGGTCATTTCTCTTGTTTCTTCATTCAGTCGTCACATGTTGCTCTTTCTGATGATGATGACGATGATGAAGGTGACTTTGTGTTTCTACCACTAATGTTACTTCATGTCGTCAGACTCATCGCTGACAAACCAAGCGCTCCTTTGTGGAGACGCGAGTGGAAAAAAAGGAGTGTTTCTGAAAAACATCTTACTCACATCCCTTTAGGACGTCTGACAGAACTACTAAACATTACACACACACACACACACACACACACACACACACACACACACACACACACACACACACACACACAGCTGTGCTCTTCAGCTCAATGAGCAGATCTGCTTTGGCATCTTGGTATTTGTGGCCATCTGTCCTGTTCTCTTGCAGCTGATCCCTGCGGCCTCCGGTGCGTCGCTTTGAACGGAAAAAGGACACGCGGCGTCCGTTTACTTTGCATCATCATTTCAATTTCTTCGCTTTGCATCAAAGGCTAATCGCAAACAAATAATGTGTCGGTTCAGCTGGATGGAATCGAAATCGCAATGGAGCGACTCCCACGAGGGTTACAGCGCACAACGGCATCGCGTTTCACCTCAAAGTGACACGAATCAACAAATGTTACAACGATCTGTTTCGTCTCGACTCAAATGTGCTCAGCATTAAAAACTGAATACAACAACTGCAAAGAGACACAAATCAACTGCAAAGCAACACAAAACAACTACAAAGAGACACAAATCAACTGCAAAGCAACACAAATCAACTACAGAGAGACAAAACAACTACAAAGAGACACAAATCAACTGCAAAGCAACACAAATCAACTACAGAGAGACAAATCAACTACAAAGAGACACAAATCAACTGCAAAGCAACACAAAACAACTACAGAGAGACAAAACAACTACAAAGAGACACAAATCAACTGCAAAGCAACACAAAACAACTACAGAGAGACACAAATCAACTGCAAAGCAACACAAAACAACTACAGAGAGACAAATCAACTACAAAGAGACACAAATCAACTGCAAAGCAACACAAAACAACTACAGAGAGACAAATCAACTACAAAGAGACACAAATCAACTGCAAAGCAACACAAAACAACTACAGAGAGACAACACAACTACAAAGAGTCACAAATCAACTACAAAGAGACACAAATCAACTACAGACTTTAAAAGATGCAAAAACGTAAACATAGATACACAACAAGACAAGAAAAAGGGGCAAATATAGTTTCGTTATGTTTATTGTAGCCAAAAATGACTAATAATAATAATAATTAAATAACTACTAAATAATACATTTGCGTGTTAAGACTTGAGTTCAGTTGTATGAAGTCAGACAGGGGGGGGGTGGATTTATTCATGAGAACAAGTGTGTGTGTGTGTGTGTGTGTGTGTGTGTGTGTGTGTGTGTGTGTGTGTCAAAAAGAGCTCATTTTAAAACGCCATCAAGACGTTTTCGCTGATTCAAAGTGTTGGAATCGTTGACACAAACCACCGTTTGAACAAAGCGGCCCGGCAGCTGCTCTCAAGGACGCCAGTGGGACGCTTGTGGGACGCCGGTGGGACGCCAGGGGGACGCCGGTGGGACGCCTCGCACAATCTGCACGTCCATGAGATTAAAAGTAACTATTTAAGAATTCCAAGCGAGATTTCTGTGTGTGCAGAACGTCGGCAGAAGCTGAAGAGCTTCAGCTGCTCGGGGAGGAAGAAAGGGCAGCGGAGGCTGCTGGTATTTATGACGGCTCGACGAGAGGTGTGTCTATGTGTGTGTCTCTGTGTGTGTGTCTGTGTGTCTGCAATTCTATTAATTCAAGGACGTCCTGCTTCAAGGTTCCACGAGCTTCGATCTGATTATTTTTGTGGGTCACATGCCTGTCCAGTTACCCACTACACACACACACACACACACACACACCATTGGTCTCAATGTGTGTGTGTGTGTGTGTGTGCGTTGGGGTGCTATGTGTCACGTCTGCAGTTATTCCTGTCACAATGCTTCGCCATGAGTATATTTCCACTTCTTCTCTGTGACTCCACTTGTACCAACAGGTCGTCGGAGGTCACGCAAATAAACAACGCTGCTGGGAAACGTTTTCCACCTGCAGCTCCGGTTCTGAGCTCCTGGTTTTGGTGGGTTTGTGTTCATGTTTGAAAGCCACTTTATTCAGTCAAATATCTGTAATAAACCGTTAAAAGGTTCAAACGTACAACGTGGGGATTGTGCTCTAAATAAAGTCCATCCAACAGAATAATAAAGCACAATAATCCCTGCAGCCACTGAAGAAATGAAAATGACAAAACAAACATCCAGAGACTAAAGTCTCTTGGAGAGGAGGAGAAGTGTCCATCTTGGATGACTTGATGTTTGAGGACCCTTCAGAGGCGGAACATCACGTCCCAGCAAGGAAAACCACCAAGTGCTGCAGGTCACTGTGCACCTGTGGCGCCATCTAGAGGCCAGAACGCACCAATACAAGACTTCATGGCGCGTACTCAAGTACTTTCCCCTTTTCTGTAATCAGTTAAAGATGAAGTTATTTGTTGCGTCGCAGACGGTCCAAAGGGAAAACACATGATCGGTTTACATAATTCGGCATATTGTGATATTCTTTGCTGGATTTACGTTAGTTTGCAACTCTCCTTTTACATTTGCCGAAATGATGACAGTAATCAATGGAGCAAAAGTGCATACAAGTAAAAACAAAGAGCATTTTGTTAGACCGTAGTAAATGTAAGTGGTCTCAACTGCTCATAACCTTCTTCTTGTGATTGTGTAAGTGTGCGTGTTTGTGCTCTTCTCAATACGACCCAACGTGGTGAGAGACGTTCATCCAAGTAACAAACGGCTTGTGTGTATTTGTGGTTTGAGGCGTCGTGGCAGGTTTTGAACTAAACTGAGATCATAAAGTACTTCATTCTAAACTTAACCATTTATTTTATCAAGAAATGCGTCAAGTATTTACTGGAAAATAATTTGGTCCACACTAAAGTGAGAAAATTGAGTAACATTAAATAAATCTCAGAGCCCGAATTGTCCTCTTCAGAAGAGATAAAACCATAAACTGCTCATTTAAAAGCCGTAAACGTAAAACAGTTCAGCATTTATGCTTTTAAAGGATCGTCCTCTGATTTGTCTCTAATCATCATCCATTAGTGATAAAGAACTAACTCACACTTCAAAGACACTTTTCTTTTCAAACAACCTTTTTTATTCAAGTTACCAAAACCAAATGTTGAAAATGTTCACATGACGCACTCTCCAGTCCCACAAGACACTACAAAAATATAATATATAAAAAGAAAGTAAAAGCGTCCCGGAGGAACTCAAACGTCTCAAGTTCTCACAGATCGAGAGTTCGGAGAATCTACAAACGAATAAAAAAAAAAAAAAAGGTTTCACTTGAGAATTAAAAATAAAACTGCTCTTAATACTCGACACATCTGGGCCCAAAGAGAGTTCACAAACACATCTGGAGCGATTTCTTCAGAATAAAGCTCGATCACGGGGGGTTTATGAAGGGCTCTACTGGGCACAACCAGCGAGGGTACTGAGACGGACCTCAGATGGGCAAATCACCCATCGACAACATCGGGCCCAAATAAAAACTGAAATAAGGCTTCTCGTTGCCCGTTTCTTCCTTTCTTTGAGTGAAGACATGTTTGAAATCCTTGTGAATGATGACAGAGGAGGAACCTGATGGAGGCTGGAGCGTACCCCCCCTCCTCCCCTCCCCCCAAGGGTAGAAACATCCCAGCTGCCCCTCGCACCGGGAAGTGGTTGAGGATTAGCCCACCCTGAGGGGCGGAGCTACGAGGACGACGCCGTCCCCCCGGACGAACAGCATGGGGATGTTTCTCTTGGTGGACTGCAGAGGGGACAATTCAAATATTTAGGTTAATAGTTGTTTATACCGAACGTATCAAGACTTTGGTCCCAGCAGCTGCAACGGAACCTCAGAGACGAAGGAACCCGTGTCCTACCTTGTACAGTTCCTCGTAGGTCTCCTCGTCGATCTCCACCGTGGTCACCGTCTCCTCCACGTCGCCCAGGATCATGTTGAGGTGCTGATCGTAAGCCTGGGGAGGGAAAACCACGGACATCAACTGGGAAGTTCAGTTTCACCCGTAACAGTAATTACTGCGTGTGCGTCTTACATGCAGGCGCCCGCGGAGCTCCCGGTCGTTCCTCATCTTGACGTAGATCCTCTCGTCCAGACTGAGTCGGATCAGATCCAGCGGCTCCTCCACCGTGTTGGTAGTCGGTTGCTGCCAGCGAGAGGACGTCAGTTAGACACACGTGACTTATAGATTCATGTCCTGTTCATCGGTTTCTTGGAATCAAAAGAAAATGACTGCAAAAATCTGAGAACGCGTATAGCAGGTGTGTCTGCGCATGCGCACAGAAAGCGGATACCTTCGGGTTTGTCCGTCAAATGTCTTCTAATAAAGTAAAACATGTGTGACTGATTTAACACCTGTAGTGCCATATTCATCCAACACATGCTATGAAACCACAATGTAGAGAAAGTAAAGCAGAACCAAATTAACGTCAAAGCGTGAATGAAAAGATGGAACCGTGGAGACGTATTTTCATTTCATAGGTGAGCATTAAACGACAATTAACGTCACATTTGAATATTTTCACTAAAACAATTGAAACGGGTCAAACTCTTTCCAGTTGTTACCGCGCAAATTAAACAATACATGTATATGAATGCTGAGTAGCTCGGTGCTACGTGACGTTTAACTGAACAGCGCCGCCAATAACACACGTTGGGTCATTTTGACGGTTAGCATTGATGCTAGCCCGGGCTAACGCAGCTAGCCCCTGCAGGCCGCGGCGCGCGGTTTACGGGGTAAAACCTAACAAAAGGGGCACGATGATCCCACTGGAAACCGGCTCACGGGTCGAACGCCCCCCGGCCTCCTCCCAGGGTCGCTGAACACACGCCGGGCGAGAAATTAACCGCAGTTTGACGCGGCGGTTCCAACCTGCTCTACTTCGTCCGCCATCGCTCCTGTGTCTGCGTCGTGTCGTCACGCCGGGTGCGGAGGTTGCCAGGTCCGTGAGAAACACGGAGAAACGCGCGCTTTCAGAGGGAAGCGCGGGGCCGCATGCATGTGACGAGTGGTCGTGAGTTAATAAAGCAGGAAGGATTAGCTAAATGTACTCAAGATATGAAAAATGAAGGTAAACATACGTCTTATTTACACTTGAACAAAATACCAAAACGATGTGGTCATAAACAGCTCTGGATGCCATTAAACCTGTAACGAGTTACATAACGATGTAATAGTTCCTCCATTCTGTTACCTTATGTACGTAAACAGTGATTCATCAGCCCTTTGCCTACTGCGCATGCGTGCTAAATGCGTCACTCGCCGTAGGCGGATAAACTGTAAACCTGGCAACCCCTGAGGGATGCTACGCAGTACCACCCGTTACTCTCCTCCCTCTTTTTCTATCCCGTCTTTATCCCTCTCCCTCTCTCTCTCTCTCTCTCTCTCTCTCTCTCTCGCTGTATCTCTCTCTCTCTCTCTCTCTCTCTCCCTCTCTCTCGCTGTATGTCTCTCTCTCTCTCGCTGTATGTCTCTCTCTCTCTCTCTCTCTCTCCCTCTCTCTCTTTCCAGACCTTTCCATCCTCCATGACTGCAGCGACACAACTAGTCGGACTGCGCAGCGGTAAGTGACGCATTTAACCCCAAACGTCATCATTTGTGGCGACTTTCGCCTCATTTCTAAATGATGAACCTCATCCGTGAAGACGCTTGAGTTATTTGTGCGGAGCGTCGTCCTAAATGACGGAATCAAGGCCGTTTATGCAGAATGACGACATTCGGAAGGAGCAACGCCAATGTAACGGCGTCATCTGGTGGCTCATACGAGGTATAAATGCTCGGCTCCAGCCATGACGTCATCTGTGCTACGCTACTAACAATAATGTTTTATTTAAATGTGATTTCTGCTACATTTTGTTTACGTAGAAACACACATTTTTCCTTTTTGAGTCCACGTCATTTACTGCAAAAAAAATGATCCTCAACTGCTTCATATTTTGAGAGCACATCCTTATTAGTACTTATTTGTAATCACCCTGTGATGATAACTCTTAGCATTCAAGACCATTACAATCAACTCATTGACAAACATGTAATTATCCGTAGTTCAAAAACTACTTCTATTTTGTGTTTGCATCGTTTACTTTTAAACTAATGTGCAGCTGTAGCACTGTGTGTAGACTTGTTGTTATTTTCACGTGTGTCCTGTAAAGAGCCCCGTGCCTCCTCTCCCAGTTCAGCCCAGTGCTCCATACTGGGTGCTGGTGCAGGTGGAGGAGGCAGAGCAGAGCAGTGGAGAAACCCATTCCACCCTCAGCTGCAGCGTAGCTCCGCGGTGGAAGAGATCCCTGCGACAGTCGCTTCACGTCTTTAATGTGCACGCATTCTAAAAGTGATTTTTTTTTAAAAAAGTTTGTCCATTACCTCTCCCCCCCCCCCCCGCCCCCTCCTCTCCCTGCTCCGTCCTCACGTTCTGCTGGAACCGATGTGGCCCCCCCCCGCCGGACACAAGATGGCGCCCGGCAGCACGAAGATGAAGAAGTCGAGCACTAGTGCGCCGAGTGCAATAAGAATTGTTCATATCTCTGGTGACTTTGCGGCAGGTCGTGCAGTGTGAAGTGTAACAATGTGTGATGTGTAGTTGTGCGACTTCTTGGTGCGTCTCACACATTTCCTGCAGAGCTTGTGTGTGTCTTCTTTCTGCTGTTACAGTCACACTGATATCAAAGAGGAAGGAGATGCATCAGCTTTAAACTGCTCATGTTTCTTTACTGACGTGTTTCTTTAAATATTTCTCACTGCATGTATCTAAAAAACCTTCTTTGATCAAATGGTACATTTTCTAGATTGTTTCTCGATGAGCGTCGCCTCATTTGTGTCAGTGAAATCTATTTTAAAGGCGAGAGCAGAGGGATTGCATTACTCCTCTATATCTTAACTTATCATATTGCATATTGTTGATTCCTCATTGAATTAGTGTTTGAAATATTAAATCTGGCACCTCGGTCGAACGAATGTTTGAATTTGATTTGAACTGTGCTCAATGACTAAATGAAGGCATGAATCTCAGTGTTGTTGAATGACAACCAGAATGCCTGATGTTGTGTTAATGGTCTCGACCATGGAAACACTGGTCAGCCGGGGTCTCGGTTACCATGGAAACATTGGTCAGTGGGTTGCTGTCATTGTCAAAACACGTACATTTGAAAATTAAAAAATCATATTCAAGGTACATAATAAAGAAATAACCAACCACTGGAAATACGTTGATGAATCTGTGAAATAAATTGTTAAGTTGTATCAAATAAAATTAAAGACATTAATTCTCCAGCTACATGCTAAAGCTACATGCTAAGGCTACATGATAAATCTCCTAGCTCTCGATTGGTGGATCTCTAGCCGATTTCCAAAATAAATGAGCATAAAATAAAAACATGATCAAGAACTCAGTTTTTTTTATAAAAACACACATTTTGTGTTTCAGGTTTCTGTAAATTTGTAAACCGTTATTTTCTTGACAAGAATCTCACCATTAAACCAAGTATTTATTCAGAAACACTGTGAGGCTGATGAAGACCAGAGAGATGCAATCACACCGACGTCCACACGAGATCAGCGTTGGACCACAAAGTTCCTTCTGGACAGTTAAAGAAAACAAGAGTCTGTCTGACTCTGAATGGACCATCATTTACTAAATGAACATATGTTGTGTTGAAGAAGACTTGAAACTAGAGACTGAGACCATAAACTCATGTTTACAATGTTTACTGAGGGAACAAATCAAGAGAGAAGTAGAGTCATTTCCTCATAGACGTCTATGGGAGCAGAGGAGTCGCCCCCTGCTGGTCACTACAGAGAAGTAGAGTCATTTCCTCATAGACGTCTATGGGAGCAGAGGAGTCGCCCCCTGCTGGTCACTACAGAGAAGTAGAGTCATTTCCTCATAGACGTCTATGGGAGCAGAGGAGTCGCCCCCTGCTGGTCACTACAGAGAAGTAGAGTCATTTCCTCATAGACGTCTATGGGAGCAGAGGAGTCGCCCCCTGCTGGTCACTACAGAGAAGTAGAGTCATTTCCTCATAGACGTCTATGGGAGCAGAGGAGTCGCCCCCTGCTGGTCACTACAGAGAAGTAGAGTCATTTCCTCATAGACGTCTATGGGAGCAGAGGAGTCGCCCCCTGCTGGTCACTACAGAGAAGTAGAGTCATTTCCTCATAGACGTCTATGTGAGCAGAGGAGTCGCCCCCTGCTGGTCACTACAGAGAAGTAGAGACATTTCCTCATAGACGTCTATGGGAGCAGAGGAGTCGCCCCCTGCTGGTCACTACAGAGAAGTAGAGTCATTTCCTCATAGACGTCTATGGGAGCAGAGGAGTCGCCCCCTGCTGGTTTCTACACAGAATGCAGATTTCAGACACCGACGTCTGGCCCAGATATCGTTTAACATTATGACTTATTTCAGAAAGTACACGAGGTCGCTTGCTGCTGCACGAGTCAACTTCTCATTCTGACTCTGCCGAGGTGAGAAGGACCTGATGCCGGTCAAAGTTCATGCTCATGTTTAAGGACGTTTAATCAGCTGATTAAATTGCCGATATGATCTCGGTTTAAGTTACTGTGGGCGATGTGCCTCTCTGGCTTGTAAAAGGTCAAAGAAAGAAAGTACATCAATGCGAGGGGGCGGGGCCGCGAGGAGAGTTGCGAGGGACGGGGCGGGGCTTGCAGGAGCGGTAATGAGCTGCCCGGTATGAGCGATGGCGATGCGTACCTGGTGGGTCGCTGTGAACCCCGAATAGCCCCGACTCGTTAAAATGTCATTCAGCCGCCTCACATTAGCGCTGACTGACAGGCTGATTTATGTGCATTTAATTATGGATGAAGCCAAAGTCAAAGGAGCACAATGACGTACGATAACCAGCTGCCCTTTGCTGGTTAGCGTCCAAGCAGCTGCAGAGACACAACATAAGAGCTGAAGCGCCTCCATGCATCCCTGAGTCACTGCTCACGTTGACTCATGTTGAGTCTTGGTTCATACTCGATTATCCCCGTCAAGTTATTCGTTTGCATTCATGGCGAAGGCCCGATCCCTGAGCCAGTCTGTCAACCACTGAATGATATTCACCACGATAACAGCGTCCACTCAAAAGCACGAGGGACAAATAAAAGGTGGAATTGTGCCAGTTCGGATCGGTTTGACGTCATTGGTTTGCCGCTGCGGAAGAATAATAATGGTTCAGTGGTTGAACTCGTGTCCGGATGTGACAGAGATGAGATGTCTCTCATCAGACGTCCCCTGTGCGGAGGACACAGAGGAAGAGGAGGACGGAGGAAACGAAGGTACCGATGACCAGGAAGGCCGAGAAAAGGACGAGCAGAGAGACTTTACGCAATGTTTCATGTTCTCTTCTATCCAGCATGATGTCCGTTTAGAGTCAACGGTCCGTCAGGCTGTTTGTTACCACAGCGTTGTTGTCAACGTTGATGGTGAATATTTTCCTCCTGTTGAATTATTCATGTGAAGAAGTCGGACATGTTGTCCAACCAGAAAATGTTTTACGTAAAGACTTACTACAGGTACGCTGCTTCAAACCGACATTTCCCTCCGTGGAGCCGCAGCGAGTTCTTTACTTTCCATCCGACAGCAGCGGCATGTTTCCATCCGTGTTAAAACCAACACATCACCCGTCTGAGAGCTCGTTAAAGCAGGCGAGCGCAGCGCCGAGGAAGAGCGCCGGTCCGTTTCTGACATCAGCTCTTCATTGATGCTGAGCGAGAGAAACGGGCCCGGCCATGATGAATACATTGGACCCGAATTTGACAGCGGCCATATTTCCTGTGCAGTGGAGCTCGCTGCAGAATGGAGGGTTGCTTCATCACGCAGGTTGTCACGCCAGAGGCAGTTGTTGTTGTTGTTGTCTGTGGTCACGTAGCAAATGGGCAAAATGGACAGAATCAAATCAGCAATCAAATGGTGACATGCACGAAGTTCACGTGCCACTGCAGCGCGTTCCCTCAAACGGCCTCATCGTTAGTTTGCCTGTTGCCACGGCGACGTGAAACCCCGACGGGCCGACGGGCGCTTTGCATGGCGGCGATGGGTGCGAATGAGCGAATGCATCTTGACGGGTCAGAAGGCTTTCGATTGTTTGTTCAAATCTTCTGTAAATGTAGAAGATTAGAACCATTTGTGTGTGTGTGCGTGTGTGTGTGTGTGTGTGTGTGTGTGTGTGTGTGTGTGTGGTTTCCTCTAATGAAGCCCACTGAAGAGGATCCGGAGCCAAGTTGCTCTTTTCCCCGGAGTCAGAAAACGCCGCCCATGGAGCGATGACGTCATCACGCTCACGTTTCGAGCCAGAGAAACGTTCTCTCCTCACACGGACCCCAATCGGTCTTCTTTGGGCAGCACATGTGTGTGTCTGTGTGTTAACGTGCACCCTCTCTACGCACGTAGGTGTTGGAGCCGGTATTTTCTACACGTTTCCAAACTCGTATCAAAGGTGCTTTTATTGAGCGTTTAGGCGTCATGCCGATGAGGGACACAAGTGTGTGTGTGTGTGTGTGTCCCTGTGTGTGGATCACTCAGGTTGTGCGCTTCGCAGTGCGTCTCTCGCTTTGCCAACACAGCAGCGTGACGAGATGTGTTGTATATGTGTTATATGTGTGTTACATATGTGTTGTATATCTGTTGTATGTGTGTTGTACATGTGTTGTATGTGTGTTATGTGTGTTGTATGTGTGTTGTATGTGTGTTGTATGTGTGGTATGTGTGTTGTATGTTTGTTATGTGTGTTGTATGTGTGTTGTATGTTTGTTATATGTGTTGTATGTGTGTTATGTGTGTTATGTGTGTTGTATGTGTGTTGTATGTGTGTTGTATATGTGTTGTATATGTGTTATATATGTGTTGTATATTTGTTGTATATGTGTTGTATATGTGTTGTATATGTGTTGTATATTTGTTGTATATGTGTTGTATATGTGTTGTATATTTGTTGTATATGTGTTATATATGTGTTGTATATGTGTTGTATATGTGTTGTATATGTGTTGTATATTTGTTGTATATGTGTTATATATGTGTTGTATATGTGTTATATATGTGTTGTATATGTGTTGTATGTGTGTTATATATGTGTTGTATATGTGTTGTATGTGTGTTATATATGTGTTGTATATGTGTTGTATGTGTGTTATATGTGTGTTATATATGTGTTGTATATGTGTTGTATGTGTGTTGTATATGTGTTGTATGTGTGTTGTATGTGTGTTATATGTGTGTTGTATATGTGGTGTATATGTGTTGTATATGTGTTGTATATGTGTTGTACATGTGTTATATATGTGTTGTATATGTGTTGTATATTTGTTGTATGTGTGTTATATATGTGTTGTATATGTGTTGTATGTGTGTTATATATGTGTTATATGTGTGTTGTATGTGTGTTATATGTGTGTTATATATGTGTTGTATGTGTGTTATATGTGTGTTATATGTGTGTTGTATATGTGTTGTATATGTGTTGTATGTGTGTTATATATGTGTTGTATGTGTGTTATATATGTGTTGTATGTGTGTTATATGTGTGTTATATATGTGTTGTATATGTGTTGTATATTTGTTGTATATGTGTTATATATGTGTTGTATATGTGTTGTATGTGTGTTATATATGTGTTATATATGTGTTGTATGTGTGTTATATGTGTGTTATATATGTGTTGTATATGTGTTGTATGTGTGTTATATATGTGTTATATATGTGTTGTATGTGTGTTGTATATGTGTTGTATATGTGTTGTATGTGTGTTGTATATGTGTTGTATGTGTGTTATATATGTGTTGTATGTGTGTTATATGTGTGTTATATATGTGTTGTATATGTGTTGTATATTTGTTGTATATGTGTTATATATGTGTTGTATATGTGTTGTATGTGTGTTATATATGTGTTATATATGTGTTGTATGTGTGTTATATGTGTGTTATATATGTGTTGTATATGTGTTGTATGTGTGTTATATATGTGTTATATATGTGTTGTATGTGTGTTGTATATGTGTTGTATATGTGTTGTATGTGTGTTGTATATGTGTTGTATATTTATGTCTGTAATTAAAGAATCAACTGTTGCAATGTTCGTTTTATTTAAAGTATTCAGTGATGAAGCAGTTGGCAGATCAGACTGAATAAATAGAAGATGCAGGCAGCTTTGAGTCATAATCCTGAACATTTATGTGTGCACGCAGAGACAGAAATAGTGCCGGTTACACACACACAGACACACACTCATGTGTCATGTCACACAGAATTTAGGAATTCACGCACACACAGACACAAAGTGATCAGAGCATCCAGTGAATGCAAGTCGTGCCTTTGAGTGAAAGCATCCCTATTTATAAACAATGAACACAGACGGACACACAAACACACACAAACGCACACATACACACACTGACTCAGAGCGAAGGCCTTTTATGTTTCAGCGTATTTCTGCGTGAGGACGGAAACTTCGGAGTCGTTAAAAAACACCCAGCACCTGTTGCACCTCAGTCACAGAGAGAGTGTGTGTGTGTGTGTGTGTGTGTGTGTGTGTGTGTGTGTGTGTGTGTGTGTGTGTGAGTCAGCTCTCAAACCTTCGCCAGCAACAGGAATGTTGACACTGGACTCCGGCCCCACGTGGACGCCGTGCGACATCACTTCCTCCACGACTCTATTTAAAGGCCGGAGTGGAGCCGGAGGGGCTTCAGCAGGAGATTAAAGCCAAAGACCTCGCAGAGAAGATCCACCTCGGATACAAAGGAGAAGAACGCCTCTCTGTCCTTCACCACCTGGTCTGTCTTCAGCCTTTGGCTTCTTTATTAACACAAAACATCTCCAGGACTAAAAACAGGCCTTTTCCCAGCAAACCAATCTCTCCGCACCTTGACCACCACCGTCACCATGAGCAGCAGCGGCACCACGGCGGTTTCGCCAAAGGAGCCTCAGGCGTTCAAGCGGGCGGTACGGAAGATCAAATGCGCCGCCATGGTGGCCAACTTGGCCAAGAGCTGGCAGGGCTGGGCCACGGAGCACTCGGACCAGCAGGACGCCATCCCCAGCGGCTGGATGCCGGCGTCCGTCGAGGAGGTCGGCGCCGCGCAGGCCCGCAGCGACGGGGTCAAACCGGCCTTTGCCCCGCGGGTCATCGCGGCGGGCGCCGACGACTCCGGCGGGAGTAAGATCCGCACCGGCTCCGTGAGCAGGAGCGTGCAGCCGAAGCGCAGCGAGTGCGGCAGCGGCGACTTGGTCAGCGCCCTCCGCGGCAAGATGGAGTCGGCCCCCGGGGAGAGCAAGCCCTTCCTGGGCAACGAGTCGCCGACGCGACGGCGCCAGATGAGGGCGCTGCAGAGCGCGGCGGGGGGAGGAGGGTTCATCCAGGACAGGAAGCTGTCACTCCAGGACAGGAAGCTGGGGTCAAGGAGCAGCAGCGTGGACACGGAGGACAGCGGGCTGGGCGAGGAGGCGGGGCTCAGCGACCACAACGAATCAAAGACTGAGCAGGGCGACGTGCAGACGTCCAAACAGACCAACAGGCCCAAGGTACAGTGAGAAGGTTTAAACACGGGGATACCAACTTACCAGCATGGGATGGATTAACGCGGTTCTGTCGAGTGAAATCAATGCGGAAGTTTCTTTGAAGCTGCATTCTCGCCACTGACCAGCAGGGGGCGACTCCCCCGGTTGCAACAAGGGGTTTGATTGTGTGTCGTAAGAGAAAAAGAATGGGCGGGTGACAGCGGAGAGAAACACAATATGTTTTTCAAAGAAACGTAGTTAGCGGCACAACCTCCACGAGTTGATGGAGCTATCGAGAAAATGGCGACACGACGTCGACACTGACCTCACTCACAAGATGTAAAGCGAAAATACAACACAGGATAATAAGGATATTACCAGATATCCAAATAACTACAAAGGGACCTTTGGCTGCCAACTTATGAAAACACAAGCTGGACCGCGGCGCAATGGAAAATATGTAAATAAATCTAGTCAGACTCCAAGCTGACCTTTAGGCGGGGGGGGGGGGGGGGGGCACTATAAAAGGATATGGAGGAGAAACGTAGTTAGATAGAACAAAACATATTGGTTTGATCTATATTTGGATGAGTAGGCGAGGTCCACGTCGGTGACGGCAGAAATTGTCGAAGGGGCGTAATAAGAGAAGAAAAACACTTTTTCCCAGATGAAACGTCTGAGACGCAGAGCATCGCCTCTTTTGGAACATTTTGGATCAAATATGTACGTTAGTCAACGGCGAGAAACAAGGGATTCATTCTGCGACTTAGCGAGCGCAGCTAAAGAAGACGCGTCGTAGGAGAGAGAACGTTGTGGCCACCGTAGCTTCAGAGAAAGAACACGTTACGCGTAGTTCACAACACAAGAACAACAAGAACTGGTCCTTTGCTTTTGCCTGCGTGCAGTTGAATGAGAGTATTTTGGGGAAGTAGAGGCCAAAGTCAAATATTACTTTTCCAACACACGGTTCGCTTTGATAAACATCGCAGCAAAGATGGAAGCGGAATAGAGAAGAAAACATGCGACCAGGATCATTATAGCTTTGAGAGTTCAGAGCTCCCTCGGTGACACGTCTCCACCTTTCATCGAGCAAATGCCGAGGCGATAAGGTGACACTGATCTGAGGGCCTGGCGAGCTGAGGGGAATACTGGGGAAGGGGGGAGAGATGAGGGGTGGGGGGGAGAAAAGAGGTTGAGGGTAGAAGAAGAGAGGGAATAGTGTTCACACAACAAGCGGAAAACATAATCTACTAAATGAACATCATGTTGTGTTGAGACTGAGACCATAAACTCATGTTTACAATGTTTACTGGGGGAATAAATCCAGAGAGAAGTAGAGTCATTTCCTCATAGACGTCTATGGGAGCAGAGGAGTCGCCCCCTGCTGGTCACTACAGAGAAGTAGAGTCATTTCCTCATAGACGTCTATGGGAGCAGAGGAGTCGCCCCCTGCTGGTCACTACAGAGAAGTAGAGTCATTTCCTCATAGACGTCTATGGGAGCAGAGGAGTCGCCCCCTGCTGGTCACTACAGAGAAGTAGAGTCATTTCCTCATAGACGTCTATGGGAGCAGAGGAGTCGCCCCCTGCTGGTCACTACAGAGAAGTAGAGTCATTTCCTCATAGACGTCTATGGGAGCAGAGGAGTCGCCCCCTGCTGGTCACTACAGAGAAGTAGAGTCATCTTCTCATAGACGTCTATACAATCCACCTTTTCCACCTTGTTTTCGGAGCTTTTTAAGAACATCAATACTTCAATGAGGGTGAGATCGACAGCAAACAGAGACAAAGTAGCATCAACGGGCCTTTTTGTTGCTTTTGTAACGTGAACATGAGACCACTTTGATTAATGAGTGCATGCAGGCGGATGGAGAGGCTAAAACAAAATGAGTGGTATTGTTGTTGTTGTTGTGATTATTGATAAAAAGTCACATAAATCGCCATTTTGACATCGTAAGAAGTAGCTTTCCCTCGATGCTCGGGGTTGTAAAATATTCCAGTTCATATGAGCCGAGGTGCAGCCTTTCTGTTGCTGTGTATGTATGAGGTGCTAAGTAAAGGACAGGATGGGGTTCGATTACACCAACCAGAGAGGAGTGTATTTAAAGACCGAGGGTCATAAATCAACATTAATACATCGGCAAAGAGGAGGAGCCGCTGCAGCATTTTTGGTGGGTTTGAAAGGCAGCAATCAGCAGTCTAGACTAAATGTGACCAGTTACACACATGATATTATGTCATATAGTGTAAATTCTGTTGTACTGCCCTCCGTTGGGGTTCCATTAAAGGGCTGTAGAGAATGCGAAAGCACGTCAGGGCAAACCTGTGCAGCATCAGACGTTCATCAAGCATCGTGTCCATTTGTTGTCTCTTAGGAATAAAGACATTATTATGTTATCTTTCATAAAAGCATTACTGCATAAAGCGTTCCTGGAATCCAATTTACTTTAAAGAGCTTTGCTTTGCTCAGTTGTTCCTGTGGAAATGCTCAGGGAAATCCCCAAACTCTGATGTTAACCCCCCCCCCCCCCACACTATACTTTCTATCTCCAGATTAAGATTAACACCAGGAATGACGTCAAGAGACGCTGGCAGCAGTGGTCCGAGCAGCACATGGAGGGCCAGAGGCTCAACCCCTTCAGCGAGGACTTCGACCAGGACTTCGCCATGGCCCAGCGCCTCCGCAAGGGCGACGAGGGCTACGGCCGACCCAAGGACGGCTCCAAGACGGCGGAGAGGGGCGACCGGGCCCAGAAGCACGTCCACAGGGAGATGGAGGAGATGGTGTGGATCATCAGAGACATGGGCATCAAGGACAAAGAGGGGCGGACCGTCATCTCCTTCGGCCGCCTCTTCGACCGCTACGTGAAGATCTCGGACAAGGTGGTGGGCATCGCGCTGCGCTGCCGCAAGCACAAGATGCTGGACTTTGAGGGCGAGATGCTGTGGAAAGGACAGGACGATGACGTCATCATCACGCTGAGGGACTGAGGCTGTTTCCGTACATGTACGAATGTTGGAAAAATGGAGGAGTATTTGGATGAGACGTAAAATTGTAAGATTATCCGCAATAATATTCTGTGATAAAATGAAATGAAAAAGTTATTGTGGTTCCTACCAACACATGAACTGAACCTGGTCAGTTTTTATGGGCTAGTCAGGAAACATGAGATCCAGATTCATCTCCCCTTCCTGCATCACATAGAAGCTTATGGGAAAAACTTTCTTTGCAAAGTCGCATCCAGGCAGAAACATTCGCATTGTGAAGCCAATGCTCAAAAGCTGCGTTCTCTGTAGTGACCAGCAGGGGGCGACTCCTCTGCTCCCATAGACGTCTATGAGGAAATGACTCTACTTCTCTGTAGTGACCAGCAGGGGGCGACTCCTCTGCTCCCATAGACGTCTATGAGGAAATGACTCTACTTCTCTGTAGTGACCAGCAGGGGGCGACTCCTCTGCTCCCATAGACGTCTATGAGGAAATGACTCTACGTCTCTGCAGTGACCAGCAGGGGGCGACTCCTCTGCTCCCATAGACGTCTATGAGGAAATGACTCTACTTCTCTGCAGTGACCAGCAGGGGGCGACTCCTCTGCTCCCATAGACGTCTATGAGGAAATGACTCTACTTCTCTCTTGATTTATTCCCTCAGTAAACATTGTAAACATGAGTTTATGGTCTCAGTCTCTAGTTTCAAGTCTTCTTCAGTACAACATGATGTTACTTTAGTAGATAGTCCGTTACATGGTGGTCCACAGCCTTACACCTTTTACAATAAAGAATGCAAATATGTTCTAGTAGAAGCCCCAAATTAGTTAAAAATGAGCATCATGAATCCCCGCTAGATACATAGAATACAACGCAGAACACGTGTGACTTCGTCAAACACACGACAAACAGGAAGAAGCTTACAGAAGGAAGAAGGAAGAAGAACAACACGTGAACTTTGCTCTTGTTCCATCTGTGCAGAACGTCACATGATAGCGGGTTAAAAATGGTGCGATGAATAAAAGCTCAGTTGGCTCTTCTTTTATTATTTGACTTTTACAACTACGTTTTTTACAAGATTTCAACGCGTTTAATGTTTAAATGGTGGAAATAAAATCACCATTTTCTGGAATGATATAGAGAACAAGGTTTTATCACACGAAGTGTTCTCTAGCCTTCAAAAACAGAAACTAGAGTTCAGTGAAATCTTAACCATTAAAGCTCAGGTCAAAAAACATGAAGCTGGACTCAAAAGACGAGCCGAATCCCGAAGTCCCAAAGACTTCAGGCCTCCGATGTCCTTCGCTCATCATCATCTCCAAGAACGTGACCACCACAAAACACATTTGCCGTCAGATAGTCTCGTGTCGTGTTTCCACCTGAGCAGCAGGTTGACTCCAGAATCCACTTTGTGTTTGACCACTATCTGTTCAACTGCTCTGACGACCAGCTGACTTTTAATTAGTGATGAAATAGTGATTTTTCCGCCCTGTTGTTTTTGGTTTCTGATATTTATATTTCTAAAATTTCAAATATTTGAAATTTTATTTTAATTAATTTAATTAAAATATATTTATTTGTATCCTCCAGTAATATAGTTTGTAACTCGTAAATTCCGTGTACATTTAAATAATAATATAAGAAGAGTAACAAGGAAAGAGGAACTGGTGGAGGGAAAACAGGGTCACTTCCTCTTCCTGTAATCTAGGGATGCGACCCAGTGGGAAGCAGCAGGGGGCGCTACAGGGACACAACTCTGCTACTGCTGCTCCCCCCTCGTGATGACAATGACAAGGATTTGTCTCATTTTGCACCATGTGATTAGCGTGAGGATTCGTCCCTCTCACGCTGTCCTCGTATGCGTGTGATGTGTCCTCGCCCGTCTGCGCATGTGCATGCAAGTCATGCCTCTGTGCGTGTGTGTGTGTGCGTACGTGTGTACATGTATGTGTGTGTGCGTGTGTGTGCATGTGTGTGTGTGTGTGTGTGCATGTGTGTGTGTGTGCATGTGTCTGCGTGTGTGTGCATGTGTGTGTGTGTGTGTGCATGTGTGTGCGTGTGTGTGTGTGTGTGTGTGTGTGAGAGACCTTAATATAAGCTGATCAGTTTGGTCAGCAGGGAGGTTGGATGTCTGCCAGAGGGAGGAGGGGGGAGATTGAACAGGAGCAGATAATATGAGCGAGAGGGGGGAGTGTACGAGGGGGGGTCAAAGAAGGGAGGGAAGGTATTGCATCCAGATGGAGAAGATAAAGCTTCACACTGAATCCCTCCTCTCTCCTCCTCCACCTACCTCCTTACTGTGTTTCCTCCCCCCTCGTGTGCGTCTCTCTGTGTGTGAGTGTGTTTCTTTGCTGTCCTCGTCTCGGTTTGCAGGTTATTGAGGTTCTTTTGGACGTAGACTCTTGAAACAGAACTCTGCAATGATGGAACATTTGAAATTAAGTACAAAGTTGTTACTGCGGCTGCTTTTTCTGGAATGTAATAAATTGAATTGTCAAGACTTTGAACGAGGAATATTCAAATTAGATTTTATTCTACCTGATTTCAGATAAAGGCGTACAACTTCCAAGAACATTCCAAGAACATCTGGATGTGACTTAATCTGCAGTCTAGACTTGGTTTGGGCTTAAAATAAGTGAGAAGAAAAAACGCTTCACTAACGCAACTTGAAAATATCTCTGGGACTCGGGAGCCTTCGCTCGCTCTGCTGTGACCTGAATCCCCTCACAAGTACACAAAAGCCTGCAAATGTCAAGTCCAAATAAACCTCACCAGTATTTAAGCAACACTTTTTCATGCTTCTTGGACCAGCTGGCTTCTCACTCGTCATCCCTTCTTCTAAAAGGACGAACAAGGTTTGTTTTGAGGTTTATTTTACCAATGGAGCCATTCTGCGTGTTACATTAGTGTAGGTTACATTAGTGCACGTTACATTAGTCCACGTTACAATAGTGCACGTTACATTAGTGCACGTTACATTAGTGTAGGTTACGTTAGTGCACATTATATTAGTGTGCGTTACATTAGTCCACGTTACAATAGTGCACGTTACATTAGTGTAGGTTACGTTAGTGCACATTACATTAGTGTGCGTTACATTAGTCCACGTTACATTAGTGTGCGTTACATTAGTGCACGTTACATTAGTGCACGTTACATTAGTGTGCGTTACATTAGTGTACGTTACATTAGTGTGCGTTACATTAGTGTAGGTTACATTAATGTACGTTACATTAGTGCACATTACATTAGTGTGCGTTACATTAGTGCACGTTACATTAGTGCATGTTACATTAGTGTGCGTTACATTAGTGCATGTTACATTAGTGTGCGTTACATTAGTGTACATTACATTAGTGCGCGTTACATTAGTGCACGTTACATTAGTGTATATTACATTAGTGCATGTTACATTAGTGCATGTTACATTAGTGCACGTTACATTAGTGCACATTACATTAGTGCGCGTTACATTAGTGTACGTTACATTAGTGTACATTACATTAGTGTACGTTACATTAGTGCATGTTACATTAGTGCATGTTACATTAGTGCACGTTACATTAGTGTACGTTACATTAGTGCACATTACATTAGTGCATGTTACATTAGTGCACATTACATTAGGGCATGTTACATTAGTGCACGTTACATTAGGGCATGTTACATTAGTGCATGTTACATTAGTGCACGTTACATTAGTGCGCGTTACATTAGTGTACGTTACATTAGTGCACATTACATTAGTGCATGTGACATTAGTGCACATTACATTAGTGCATGTGACATTAGTGCACATTACATTAGTGCATGTTGCATTAGTGCACATTACATTAGTGCACGTTACATTAGTGTACATTAGTGCACGTTACATTAGTGCATGTTAGTGTGCGTTACATAAACTGGTCTGCTAGAAAGTGTGTCGGCATTATATTGAAACTTCATTGTCATTTACGATGAAAGAAAGATAAAGATGGATTTGAGATCAAAAGTATTTTCAACTAAATCCGTATAAGTTGGTGGGCGGGTGTTAAAAGCAGGACAGCAGGGTCCACGTCCTCTGAGGGGACGGGGTTAGAAGGCCAAACCTTAATTTAGCCGACCATCGTAAATGTAAAACTAAAAAATCCAACATCCAAACAGCAACGATGGAGATCAAGTATTTTATTGACAGCTGGAATAGAATAACAACACACTAAATTGTGCATTTACTCAACAAGATAACTGTTTGCCAAAGCATCTGGAAATATAATTTAAAAGTCAACGCCACTTTGTCCCTCTGCCAACATTCAGGTCCTGGAGGCGGCGACACAAAGAGCAACAGAAGCGACGCTAACAGAAGCTCGTTGAGCGGCGCCCGTCTGCTCCACACGGTTGAAATGCTCCTCCAATGAAGCTGCTCAGAGGAACAAGGAGCTGAGCTCAAGGACTCGCGTGGAAAAGCTTCCCGGGACGACGCGACTTCACAGAGGAAAAAACGCTTTTCCATCAGCGCTGCTTCGGAAAGTTTAAAACCCCCAAAAGCAAAACCTTCTCTCCTCAGTAATGTTTGAGAGGCTTTAAGGCTGTGAATGCTGTGGACCAAATCAAGTCCTTATTGGAAAAATAAAAGGATTTTCTTTATAAAATTTGGGGGTGGAGCCTAAATGTTGTTGAGGACAACGTAAAAGCAGCGACGTGTGACTTAGAACTCGTAGGTGAGGGTTCATTTAACGGGAAATGGCTTTAGAGTACGATAAGGGTCCAACATCTAGAGCACCGGCCCCCATTGACTCCCACCTTTAACGTAACACCACAAATAAAAGGGTTTTGGTTTCCTCAGCTGATATTCCTGTTCACGCACGTTTCAAACATCAATAAAGAAACTTCAGTGGGATTTTTGTATGTTACTGAAATAAGTATTCTAAAGAAACAGGTCCGACTGTTTGAGTACCTACTTTGTTAGAGAATACACAAATACATGAAACACCAGAAACTCAATCAGAACAAATGCAAAGATGATCATTTGCAAACAGCAGGTAATTAACACACCGTTGAAGTGATGGGAGGCGACACTGTGAAACCTTTTTAAGTGACCATTCTTAGTCCGTGCACCTGACAAAATGTACAAGTGTTTAAGGCCTCTATTTACATTGTAATATGCAAGTAACATCCAAATTCATCTGTGTCTACAACCATTGACACAATCAAAACATGGAGGAGAAAACACGTGTCGAGGACAACATCTATTAGCTCAGCGAAAGATACAAAGTGACACAAAAAGACTCTGATTTTAGAGACTTAGTCTTTGATGAGCAAATGACACGATCAGGTTTTAATTAACAAACAGGAAGCAGCTCTTCAGTCTGATGGGGAGATTAGAAAGGAAGGTTTGGAAGAACAAAGGCTTCATAAAGGCTTCCTAAAGGCTGCACAAAGGCTTCATGAAGGCTTCATAAAGGCTTCACAAAGGCTTCATAAAGGCTTCATGAAGGCTTCATAAAGGCTTCATAAAGGCTTCACAAAGGCTTCATGAAGGCTTCATAAAGGCTTCACAAAGGCTTCATAAAGGCTTCATGAAGGCTTCATAAAGGCTTCATAAAGGCTTCACGAAGGCTTCATAAAGGCTTCATAATGGCTTCACAAAGGCTTCATGAAGGCTTCATAAAGGCTTCATGAAGGCTTCACAAAGGCTTCATAAAGGCTTTATAAAAGCTTCATAAAGGCTTCACAAAGGCTTCATGAAGGCTTCATAAAGGCTTCACAAAGGCTACACAAAGGCGTCATAAAGGCTTCACAAAGGCTTCATGAAGGCTTCATAAAGGCTTCACAAAGGCGTCATAAAGGCTTCATAAAGGCTTTATAAAAGCTTCATAAAGGCTTCACGAAGGCTTCATTAAGGCTTAATAAAGGCTTCATAAATGCTTCATAAAGGCTCAATGATATTGTCTAGTTAGATCAAATATAGACGGGGAACTTTTGTTTGATGGTTACCGCGGTAACTTCCATTTGTAACTTTGCCTTTGTGAATATAAAATAAAATAACACTCAATTATAAAATATTTAGGTGTTAAATATTTAACTATATATAAATATTTTGCTTTCCTCGTTCATAGATTCTTAACTGGGAAATGAGCTCTTAACATGTTTGTTTGGCACATAAGAACACGGACAGAAGCACATTCCTCGAGTCACAGTAAGAGTCGTCCATTCGTTTAGAGTAGAACTATATCATACACATATATCTATATCTATATATATATATTTGATTTATAGAACGTTTCTAGTGTCAGTTATTTTCTAGTTTAAAGGGGGCCGACTAGATGCTCCTCCACAGAGCAGACTGGTTCTTTTAACGCGTTTCAGCATTAAGGCGTATTCAGACAGACGTTATGAGACAAACAACCTCCTTTATGAACATTAAAACACGTAAACATGTTCTAGAAGAACGACTGAACCTGAAACCGAGCACGATACGTCCCCTTTAAATCATAAAGACCTTTACGTCACTCTAAATTCATGACTGTAAACATGTATTGGACACACGTTTCATATCAAACACACCGCGAAAGACATTCATTTGAATTGTCAAATGAATGAATGAATCAGCCTAAAAACAAATGCCATGCCTGGTTGTATTTTAATTATTGCTTTGAAGAATGTAGCTGATTTGTTTGGAAATAGATACAGTATTAATATCCCTGCAACGCCGCTACTGGCAAAACAAACAGAGGCCCTTTGCAAACCTGTAACGAGTGAAATCAGTCTGAATGTAACGCACATGTTGTTCTCAAATGATGTCAAAAAACAAACCCGGTGACTTTGTTTGTTATTGTTTGGAACTTTGAGTCTGAATCTTGTTGCTACATATTGTTCACTTCCTGCGTCCCGTAGCTCCGCCTCCTCGTCGCGTGGAGCTCATGCTAAGTCTTATCAAGTAGGATGCTAATTTATTACAAGCTTTATTCAGTCATGCGGATGCTACCAGCTAATGCTACTAACTTACAGTAACTAGCGTGGATCCCCCCCCCACCCCACACACACACACACACCGAGATTTAACGTTAACCAACTAAGTTATTAAAGATTAACTTTCTCACTCCAAAAGACACAAACTACCATAATATTTATCATCAGAATAAGAATAAGAATCATAAAGTGCCCAAATGAAACAGACTCACTACTTACATACTTTTTGTTGTCCGATAAACTATAAATTTGTCTTAGATTCAGACGCAAACCTCCCCCCCAGTCGCAGCTCAGCTAGTCAGCAGGTCAGCGGTTTGGAGCTGTGATCCGGACGAAGTGACGTCTTGTTTCTGTATTGAGGAAGAGGAAGAGGGAGAGGAAGACACTTGCAGGTACAAATTGGCACGGAATAAACTCCTGATTAGAAAATTGATAACCCAAAACCTTCTTCTCTTTTCAAAAGAGAGGACGAATCCTAGAAAAGGACCAGAAGTATTCAGCCCCTCAGCATCAGTGAGCAACATCAACATCCCACCAGGACGTCTGCACACGCAGTCACATAATCAGGGCTTCCAGATGGGTCTGATGTTTTCTTCGGGGACTTCACAGCTGATCACACTCACACACACACACACACACACACACACACAATCCCACAGGAACATCAAAGGGCCAAATGTGTGACACAAAAGAAGAAAACAAGTGTTCCATGGTCAGTTACAACAAATAATCTATATATATGATTATTTTTATTCCAGTCTTCAGTAGTCCTGCTGATCCATTCATGCTTCTGCAGAACAGAAGGCCACGGCTGCCCCCCCGCCCCCTTTGAAGAGTCCTCATTGAGTAGGTCTTTGTCTTCTGAGGAGACCACCACCCTCCAGTTCGGAAACAACAAAAGCAGACGTACTCCGTCTGATGCTGGACAACAGTGTGTTTCCAGAGAGAAATGACCCGCTGGGTCGTGAAGTCCCGGGGATTCCTTCCCGAGTTCGGTTGGACCGGCGGAAGCGTCCTCGGCCGACGAGGCATCGGACACCTTCAGGCCGGCGGGCCGAAGACATTTCCTGGCTGGAGTCTTAGGAGCGCTCGCAGCACGGCCCGATGGTGCTCTCCAGGGACATCTGGGAGGAGTGGCGGATGAGCGGCGCCATGGCGGGGTCCACCATGGAGGAGGTGGGGAAGAGCTTGTACCAGCCAATCACCATCGTGCTGAGGTCCAGCTCCTCCAATAGGATTCGGGCGACGCCCATGAAGCACTTGCGGTCCATGCGTCCGTAGTTGCCCCAGACGATGACCTGTGGGTGAGATGTCCGTATGGATTTGGAGGCGGAGCATATTCAAACTGTTTTACCATCAGCTAGCCAGCTAGCCAGCTAGCCGCTAGCCGCTGAGCACTTAAGACAACGGCCACCTTCGATCATACACCTTGAATCACATGTGCACGTACAGGTGAGACAAAAGAGAAATAAACTACTCAGAGGTGTTGATGCATGAACATGTTTGTTCGACGGCTCACTGGGGGGGGGGGGGTCCTCTGCCCCAATGACATCACTGCCCATTCGGGTATGCATGATTCCACACACACACACACACACACACACACACACACACACACACACACACACACACCTGCAGGTGCTGATGTGTTGCCTTGAAGTGAAGATCACACGGACCACTGATGGACGGACTTGAGAGCAGGAATAAAAGCTCTTACACATCAGAAAGTGGGACGCTATGAACAAATAAAACCTTTTTACTTTACAGTGTGGTCACCATGACGACTAATAATAATAAGTCCATAACAGCAACGAGGCCTTTCCTGTTTGCACATGACAACAGCCGCCGCCTGAATGTATTGATTCCGGTTGAATAGCTTGATCGATTCCTGCCGTGATAACCGGTGTGAACGAGCTGTGATGAACCAGATGGACACTGTTTCATGCACTCACATATCTCATGTCATTGATGTCTGAGCCGCTGTTACTTCATCCGATATTATTTGGTTGTTTTTATTGTTTAAACTCTGATCTGCTGCCATTTACTTTTTTTCAACACTGATTATTTCAAACATGAATAACCTTTGGGGGAAAGATATTGTTGACGGTTTGAATGACAAACTGATTGAGATCTTTTGTATCGTAACAAGCCGACATTTAGAAACAAAAACAGGGGGAGGGGAGGAGGGGGGGGGGGGGGGGGTCTATGGAACATGTTAACGTCCCACAGAATGGACCTTTTTGAGCTGGAGGACAAAGTCTGTCGATGTTGAAAAGCAGAAGAGACGTAGCCGATCATTAGGAGGAGTCGTTTAGCGACTAATTGCAGAGCAGCCGGAGGCAGGAAGTGAACACGGAGAGTGACCTCGGCTGACACACACACACACACACACACACACACACACGCGGCTCATTAGAGACTGAATATGAAGATAAAAAGGAATCTTTAAATCCCCTTTTCTTTAACAATTAGTCGTCAGGTCCACGTTAGTGTTATAAAAAAGGAGGCGGGATCGGAGGAGGCGGCGCGTCTCACCTGCACCACTTTGCCCTGCGGGCTCTCGGAGAAGACCAGGACCTGGTTGTAGAGAGGATCCAGAGACTTCCTCACCGACTTGGTCTTCTTCTTGGCCACGCAGGTCCCGTTCTCCAGGAGGTAGACCTTGATGTAGGCCGCTACGCGATGGAGGAACAAGAGAAAAGACGGCAGTCAGCAGGACGGCGTCTGCGGCGCTGTCGGTGAGACTAAATGGAGAAGAGGTTGTGAGGGACCTTCTCACTGCGACGTGACCCGGCGGTTCGACTGAACAGGATTTGACCAGAAAACATTACTTTACAAAATGTCAAAAGTGACTTTAATTAATGGAAAACACATTTTGAAAAAGGCTAAAAACTGCAGGGCAAAAAAAACCTACTTTCATTTTCACACTTTATTCCCTTTGTGCTGTTTGTCTCTGAGCTTCTCTCCTTCACCTCCATCCTCCTCTCACACCTGTCGCTCTCCTCTGCCTTTGATCAATCAATGGCGGTTTATCATTATGTAACCGGGGGGGGGGGGACTTTAATCAGTTAATGGTTTGGTGCTGAAATGTCATGTCGACATGCCGGCTTTCCTTCTAGTTGGAGGAGAAGGTTATCTGATCGGATCAATCAACCTGATCAGTGGCGTGAGCTGTCACAAGTCAATGGACACACACACACACACCTGGTGGCGTTATTTTATCTGTCTTTTATTCAACTTTATGTGTCTATTATTTACTCGCTCTATTAAAGGCGGATTCAGAGAAGCTTTGAACCTGGAATGAAGCCAAATGATCTAGAATTTCAAAATGAAAATGTTCTGAATTGAGCTCAGGAGCTTCCACCTGTTCCCCCGTAGCTGTTTTCCATTTGTCGTATATGCCGGTTTACCTGGAGGTCCCTTTGAACCCGCTTTCATGGTGAGTCCTCTGGCCTGGACGACCTCCACCTCCAGAGCCCCGTTCCTCTCCATGAGGCCGATCTCTACGTCACCTGGGCGGATGGAGACACAGGTGTGCTAACAAACGGAGCCAACCCCCCCCCCCCCCCTCCTTCAGGTTTAGATGTGCAATGGGGGAGATTTTACAACTGGTGGATGACAGAGAAGACTGTCTCTCTCTCTCTGTCTCTCTCTCTCTCACCCATCGACGTGGTCGCCAGCGTCTGGCGCCCGACGAACTGGGCGGGCCCCATCCCGTCCAGGAAGTCGCTGAACTGAGCGTCTGATGCCAGACACATGCCGCTGTAGTTCAAGCTGCAGAGAGAGGGAGGGGGGGGGGGGGGGGGGGCACTGGTTAAAAACAGGACCAGTCTCACTTAGAGGAGGTGAGTCAGAAGCTTTTAGTTCAACTCTCAGATTTGGTTCCCTGAAATGACCCCCCCCCCCTTACTGTGTGTGTGCAAAGGAATCAGCTGAGTGCTTTGGTGGCGAAGCGCCATGTGAACTTCCGTGTGTGTGTGCGTGTGTGTGCGTGTGGAAGGACACATCATAACGTGCTCTGATGAAAGTCGCCACGTGCAAATGACACATTGATTATTGCCGAATACCAATCAGCTGCTTTGATTTAGAGTTTGAGGTCGTCACCACAGAAAAAGAAGGAGGTGTTTCCTTCCTTTTCTTCCTCTCCATCGCTCGCCTTCGCCTCTCGTCTCGTCTTCCAACTTTACAGCCTCTATTCGTCTCACATTTAACGACGAAGGGCCAAGATCTTTGTGCCCAAAAGGAAAGAAAAGTACCACGATATTTACTAGATTGTTCTCAGGAAGTCACACACAGGCGAGAGGCCGAATGATTCACCACTGAGGGGAGACTTAATTAGATGAAATTAAATGAGTCATTAATGCAGCAAACAGTCAAACATTAAGTTGGTCTCTCGTGTTATTGTGTGTTGTTTATATCAATGTATGTTTATGTTTATGCGTGTGCTGCAATAGGTGAATTATTATACATGGCCTTATTAAATCCAGATGTTAGGGAGAAATCCTGATGAGGCGGCGTAATCCAGCATGCGTGTGTGTGTGTTGACATGTTGTGTTGAGCAACATTAGCCGAGTGGGTGTTACTGGCTGTAGATTATAGTGTGTGAGGCACATCTGGGGATTATTCAGCGTTAACCTGCAGCCGGTGTAAAAACCAATATCCAGTCTTTTTAATTGACCAATCTTAATCCTGCTGAGGCCACGCCCCCTTTGAGGGGAAGAATCGTGACTTATTTGTGCCTTTATTAGTATTCATATTTTTTAGGTACTTGATTGACCAGCATGCGGCCGGAGATTTTCCAGATAAATTCGCTTTCTGAATTCATCAGCATTACGTCTCATTTCAAACAATCTGAGAGCTTAGAGCCCATAAAACACAAACCCGTCTCTTCAGGCCAAAGTCGAGTCACATGAGCCGGATGAAGATAATGTGGAATGAAACATTCTCCAATCCCTTTGCAAACCGTCCCAGTTTTGCACCACACACACACACACACACACACACACACACACACACACACTCTGAACTGCCCGGAGCCATAAATCAATAAGCTGAGTGTGATTGGATGGGTTAGCTTATTGACGGGAGCTTTTTCAATCAGCGGGCCGAACCGACCGGCCGGTGGCCCGAGCGGCGCTTTAGGGGAACGCGGCTCGGTTCGACGCCCGCCGCCTGCGCCCCCCCCCCCCCCTTCCATTGGCGCCACTGGGCTCCCTGAAGTCTGGAAGAATCAAGAGGTCACAGAAGCCATAACGGCTTCTGACGTTGGAACCTCGGGGTTCGGGGAGAAGGGATTTGGTTTGAGCCTTTTTACGGGCGCCTCGCTTCTGGAAAACGACTCTTCGTTTCCCAGAAACGTCTAATCCCAGTCGTCTAGTATCCATCCCCGCGTTGTTTAACGTGTCTTCATGATTGTTCCCCCCCCCCCGGGCAGTAATCCACCATGAGCGGCCTGCTGGAACGAGAGCTTTTCCAAAGGTGCTCAGAAACAAAATGGCTTCGGGCCCCAAGAGGACGTCCCCGGAGTCCACGTGTCCGGACCACCGGCCCTGCGCCGCCAGCCATCAAAACACTTACATATTGGATTATTAATATGCAAACACATGATGCAATCTCTTTCCCCCCCCCCCAGCTCCAATCTGCTTCCTCTTCTTATGTAACTGCAGGAATCCAAGCTGGTGGCCAGGTTGGCACTCAGTCTGTGTGTGTGTGTGTGTGTGTGTTCAGTATGATGTCACCACTTCGGATGACTGGAGCCGACGAGGAAACTAGCAACTAGGAAGCAGAGTGTTTGCGCCGATGGTGTCACGTGACTTACTTCCCCTCCGAGCCGTAGCTGTTCATGCTGTCCTCTATCGACTCGTGACTCGCCTGCCGGACCGTCCGACTCGGCATCTCCACGGCCAGACCCGTCTCCGTGCTCCTCTGGATGGCCCCCTTCAGCTTCCTGCCCTCCGTGTCCACTGTGGGGGGGCAGACAGGAACAAACACGTTATTTCGAGGGCCATAAGTTGTGCTGTTTGACCAGTTGAAGCTGGTTGGATGGAGGATCAACGAGGAGCCTGAAAGGAACCACTGGAGGCGCCTCGCAGCCGACTGCAGCCCAAAGGCATTGTGGGTACTTGTGAGGGGGAGAAGTTGATTTACTTTTCTCCTGTTTCCTGTCAGGGAGGTACTCGAGCCACCGTCTGTTATTTCGCTGGTTGTTTGTTTGTTGTTTGTTGTTTGTTGCAGTGACCTCAGAAGGACGAGTGAGCTCCGTCCTCTTGGTGTCAAAATTGACCACGGAATCGATGCCCGGCACATTTAATGGGACCTTTCTCTGACTGCAAGGTGTCCTGAGTGTGTGTGTGAGTGAGTGAGTGTGTGTGTGTGAGTGAGTGTGTGTTCACGGAGCTTGAGTTTGTAATGAGGTTCTCTAGTAGAAGCTCCTCGACCTTGTTTGCCTTCAGTAGTGCGGACGGAGGAATATTTTTGTGAAACGCGGTCCGTGTCGTGATGAAACTTCAGGTGTTTACGGTTTCAATCTGAGTGGAACGAAGTACGTTTTATGAAGTGACACACACACACACACAGACACACACACGCACACACACACAGGTGAGTCCTGCAGTTGTTGCAGGGCGACCTAGAACGGTTCTATTTCCATCGGCCGCACGGGACTCTGACACATTTGGGTTACTGCTGCTGCCTCTCGACGTTCCAGAAGCATTAAATGTTTGAAACGCGCACCCTGCGAGTGTCCCACAATGCAATGCGTCGGAGTTGTGGTTCTGTCCCTTTATTTAGTATACGTGAAGCATACGAACGTTCTGGGATCATCAGACATTAACCAGCCGGTCTTGACCTGATTTCCTTCCCTATTTAGGTCCAATATGTGCAAATAATTGTCGCCTTCACCTTTAAGCCGCTTCTCAACAGAGGGACACATTTACGTTCGGCGTGTTTTTAAATGCGTGGACACAGCGAACGTCCCTGGTCCAGAGCCTCCGCTTCCTGTCGCCCGCCGAGACGGAACACAGGCGAAGCCGTCTGATGTGACGCGTTGAGAAGAGTTGTGATGAAGCGACTGGCAGGAGAGTCGAGACTCATTAGTCCGTCTCCCAGCGGAGGGACGCCGAGGGACAGAAATAGCCGCTCCTCGTTCTGCCAGCAGACACTCTGTGGCCCACATGCTCCAGATCTATTTCATACCTCTGTTATTGTACTCGTTATGAAGAGTCCTTGATGGCTTCTTTGTAAGTATTGTCACAGTGTATTTAAATCCCTCCGCTGGGGAGGTTTGCACACTCAGGTCATGTTCACCAAATCGTCCCGTCCATCCCGTCCATCGGCCCGCTGAGACCTTCCATCCGCCACGTTAAGCAGCACTGCGCTGCAGACGCCACGTGGGGGTGAACAGTTAAGTAAAAGAAGAATGTGCCGCGTCACCGTTCGGCTCCTCCGTTGCACGAGAGCAGAGAGCATCTGGCGCGAGGTGGTGGTCCGGAGACGGAGGTCCTGCAGCCGATGAGGAGCGATCACTAACGCTGGAGATGAAGAGCGCTTCCAGAACCCTCCGGGCACCGCCGGCGGTGACGGAGCTAGTCGCTTTATTGGGAGACGAGAGTCTTTTTCTACCGAGGGCCGTGCTGCCGAAGCCGTTTGGGGAGACTTGAGAGGGAAGCCAGGCGGCTCGAGTGCTTTGCTCAACTTGGATTTTTATGTCTGATGATAAAAAAAATAGGGAACATTGGAGATTATTATTATTATTCCACAAGCCCACTACACCCAACAAGGCCCCTTCCAGGCCAATCGGCCATTCGGCCAACAGCAAATGCCCCTTTTTCCATCAAAACATATAAATAGCTGATCGCTAATCCGACCATAATAAAGCTCTTTGGTTTTCCGTGCCGTCATATTTCCATACAAAACCTCACTACCAACGAGCGACCACAGAGGTGCATCATGTGTCTCTGTGTGGCCATATTAGTTTACTGGATGATGGGGGTTGGAGTTTGTTATTAGAAGGTGCCTCCATCACACTGATGGTATTCCTTCTTTAAAAACAGTGGCCGATGTACCGATTTCATTTGTAAACAGCAACATACCAACATAACAAACAAAAGGTCACGAGTACGGAAATGTAGCTGAATGAAGTCATTTTCATTCTCATGGTGTTTCGCAGCATTCGGATGAACCTCAAATATCTGGTTAGGAGTTTTTTACGCTGTTGGATTATTTCCATAATACTTTTTCCTCCTTTCTGCCACACAAAGTGTCCTTTGGAAATTGGATGGAGTAGATGTTTCCCTTTGACTCCACTCAGGGAAAAGGAGAGGTCCTGGTGACGTGATGGAGTTATTGATCGGGGGCTGATGATTCTTGGCGTAAGCCGTATGCATGAATGTACATTTCTGTCATAAAATCCGTCCTTTGTCATTGGTTCATTAAGGACCTCTGGACCTGCTGCACTGCGCTCAGGCCGATGTGGGTTTTATGTTCCACACAACATACAGCTCTGGTCCAATGAACCATTAAGGAAATGACGATAAATTCAATTGCAGAACTGCATCACATCTACTAGGACCTCTGTGAGGTGGTGAGACGTCACAGAGGTCCTAGACATCACAGCCAATCAGATCCATTCGTGCTGACGTCTAAAGAGGGCGGAGCTCAAAGGTAAAAGATGTCGGACCAAACTCCGTAGAACAGGGGGTCGCTGCTGCATCTCGCCATCAGTTTGGCCTGAAAAACGTTGAAGACTCCTGGCTTAAGGGATTTATAAAATAAAAACACTAAAAAAACGTCAACAAATTGAGTGCCGGATGTCTGGCCGTTGTAAAATGTCACCGCTGTGAAACAATCTATAAAACACTCGCTGGTGACACTGAACTAGTCAGATTCATCTTCTGAACACCTGCAAGTTGCCGCGAATTAGCCAATGCGCTTTTTGATCTAATTAAATCTCTCTGTATCCCCCTGATCGAACAGTAAACACTCGACGTGGTCACAGTCAGTTTGTGCCGCTGTGGTCGGCCTCGTCTTCCCCGGCGGGACGAGTGTGACAGCAGGAAGGATGCGAGGGAGCCGCGTCGGGAGGTTCCTGCATTATTTACTATTTTATTTCACCCACATCTATCATTTGACTTTAGTTTTTTCACCGGCAGATTCGGATCGCTAATGTTGGAACAAACTTTGAAAGGTCTGAGACGGAATGTAAAAGACGGTAAAGCAGAGAGCTAGAAAGCAGACTGAGAGTAAGAGCCCATATTTACACAAACATTCAGCACTGCGTCACTGAAGCAACGCAGCAAACAAAGCAGAGAAATCTCTCATGTCTCTCGGTTGGCCGGAGGCTCCAACACCCATCGCGTTCCCCCCGTTGGCGATTGGTAGGCGGCGTATCGACGGTGCGTTCGTTCGTTATTCGCAGGTGTTATCAGAAATTGTGTAACCGCTTTGCAGCCGTTAACGCACCTTTCCACGCGACAATAACACAAAATATTAAATTATTGCGATGAAACACCCAATTAACTGGATTTTACTCATGAAAGAGATCATCGGATTATTACACAAACTTAATTTCATTAAATCTTCTCTCTAAGTCCAACTTTTAATCTAATTATCGGCATTAGTGGTACTGATGAAGTGCATGAGGCGTCACGGCTCTGTGATGAAATCAAAAGCAATGAAGTTGAGGACGTCGCTCTTTAATCAGGCGGCGCTGCAGCAGGGAGATGAAAGGTGGGGGGGGATTTGTAGACGAGAAATGACGACCATCACGGGACCCTTTAAGCACAATTCACACAAACCTTCAGACGTTGAAATGATTTTTTGTTTGAGACCCTTCTGCGTATCCATCCATCCAGAAAATCTTTTAAACGTTTATAGTTTTGGCCGAGTTTGAAGAAAAGAACAAACACCAATCTGATACGGGTCCATTAAATAGAAAGATAGTTAGCTTAGCACAGACTGGAAGCTGAGGGAATAAAGCTAGCCCATCCCCCAACATGCCTTATTCCTGGTGTTTTTGGGGCATTCTTTAGTGTGGGTCAAGGGGAGATAAGTAGGAGACATGAACATGAGGAGGTGAATGACTTGGGGAGAGGAAACACAGAAGGAAAAATGTGAGAAGGGAGCAAAGCTAATAAAGTCATGACGAAGACGAGGAAGTGAAGACAGAGACTGAGGCAGAGGGAGAAGACACGAAGAAAGAAGGGAGGATCCACCCTGAGAGACGCTGAGAGGAAGCTGTCAACAACATTGAGAACGGACTCAGTCATTTTCCTGTCATCGCCACTCGAAGCATTAGGAATGAAATCACACGCTGGCTTCATTGTGTTGGAGGAGCTCATCTGGTGTGGCTTTGTCTCCACATGACGAGCTGACTTCCTGCTCTCATTCTGGCACAAAGACTTTCCCCACCTCCCTCCGTCCTTGTGTCCTCCTCCATCTTTGCTTCTCGCCTCCGTCTCCGAGCGAGCAGTAAAGTGCACGGATCATGTACCAGCGTCTGGTCCGGTGCCACGTTTGGCGTTTGATAAATGACCTGGATAAAGTGGATGCAGTAGTTTTTTGCGTTGCCCGTAGGTTTGTGGAGGGTTATTTTGATGTTTGATCCAAGACGCTGCTGTGAAGTTACCATGGGGCGAAGTGAAGGTTCTTTTCCGCATTTTTACTTTAATCTCAGGTAAAGGAGACTCTGGATTACGGAGGCTCCCCCCTGCTGGTCGGGGAAGAGAATGCAGGTTTTAAGACACTGCAGTCCACCAGAGGTTGTCTCCTGTGCACATCTTCTACCTTCCACATGCTGAAGCCTGGCATTAAATCCCCCCCCCCCCCCCCTCAGAAGACACCTGCAGCCTTCTCCTCCTGGAATAGACCTCGTTTGCTGGCGGTCTATTTCGTACGCTCGACTTTTCTGGGTCATTTCTCCGACTCACCAGAGACCTCCTCCCTCTCTCCTTTCCTCCTCGATAACTCATAACTGTGACATCGCCTCCAATGCGTCTTTCTGCCTTCAGTGTTTCTGCTATGATGCATTAATGCCGCCACACATGCTCGAGTCCTGCGGGGCGGAAAACCTTTTCCTCGTCTTTTTCATTAAAAACGGGACTTTGAGTTATAACATTTACTTTAACTCGGAAGCCTTGTTTCCTTTGTCTCCGTGACTTGACAGCAGGGATGAAGACGCAGAATTTGAGTGATGATGCAATGAAGGGAAGGAGGGGGGGGGGGGGGGTGATTGAGTGAAGGAAAAAGACGTGGGCTGCAAGAGGAAGGAGAGATAAAGAGACAAGGAGACAAGGGTGACGATTCCTCAGTTCTCCCCCCTCCGTTTCGCCGTCATCTCATAGCTTCCTCTTCGCATCCACTCGTCCTCCCTGTCCCTATGTCCCAGCGTCCATCACTTACAACGCTGCTTACATTTGTCCCCCCCCGTCCTCCTGTCTCTTCTTTCCTTTGCTGTCTCTCCATATCTCCTGCGATGACGGCTAACGTTCCCCATCCTCCCCCGGACGTGACGGCTCATTAGTTTAGGCCATAATATCTGATGCACGTTCATACTTCAGACTATCGTTCATAAGTTCACCAGAAAGCCAGGAGGTCTGGGGGGTAAACTCGGCTTCTGCCGACTTTAAACGTTGTGGGACACTTTCTTTCATATCTGTCAAATGCACAGACACTCACAAAGACCTATAAAATACAGCATTATCCTGAGGGTAAATCTTATCCTGGATAAAGGAAACAAAGGGCTGAAAAAAAATCTATATTCTTCATTTTCCCTTCTTTTTTCTACAACTAAAGAACTTCAGCAGCACTCACACACAGAAATATAGGCTCAGTCTCCATTCTATTGGAATGAACAAGAAGAAGCCTCAGAGGAAAAAATAAATTTTCGCTAAAACACCGAAGCCACTTTGGGACCAGAGGAGTCGCCCCCTGCTGGTCGCTACACAGAATGCAAGTTTAAAAACCTTGGGTGGGGTGATATAACTAGGGCTGCAACAACGAACCGATAAAATCGATTGTTAAAAGCGCTGGCAACGAATTTTATTATGGATTCGTTTTGTCGCGCGATTATTATTAAATAAAGGCGCCGAGCCGACGTAGAGGAAAGAGCAGCCGGCAGTTGTTGTGAGTCACATGACGCAGGGAGAGACGTCTGTTCGACTGGTCGTCTAAGGTGTGCGAGCGTGGGGGTCCCGGTCCACGTGGTCCCGTTTTGACGTGAGGGACGTAACGAGCCTCCTGTTTACTCGTCATCCAGCTGATCAAGCTAGCGTTAGCTCGCTAATAACAGCAGTAAAGCAGTTAGCAAGACTAAGACACGTTTTTATTTACTCGCCTCTTTTGGGACCATTCATTTTTCAATGTGTTGTCTGATATTTTGTGCTTTGTCCCATATCGGTTGTTGTTGACAAATATATTTGTGTGTGTTGTTTTTAATGCTGTCATGTGTGGTAGTCTAGTGCGCTTGCGCATATACTGTGGGTTATACGGTAGTTGATGTTATGCCTGTAAAGGGAGACACGTGGTGATCCATTAAATCAACTAAGAAGCCTCTAATGCATTTATTTACAAATGTCATTTTAAATTCATCTCATAGCACTTTGTTGTTTTTTAGCTGTTTGCATTTACTTAACTTGCACTACAATGATGGTAATAATTTAATGACTATGGTTCAAGTGAACATGAGGGTGTGTTTGTGAGTGTGGTATAGAGAACTAGTTCTGACGAATTTGAGGTTCTGTTTTAGAATGAAGGGTTGGAAATTAAAGCTTTTTAATGCCGTTTTTCTTAAAATCCGATTCATCGATTAATCGAAGAAATAATCGACCGATTAATCGATTATCAAAATAATCGTTAGTTGCAGCCCTAGATATAGCCACAGAGGTGGTGTTACAGATGAGCTGAACATCTGGACATATAATGGGGCATTTATTGATGGGTTGTCTGATGGATATAAAGACGGTTTCTTCGGCTCAGAAGCAGTTGATGGAAACAAAAGCTTAATTCACATTTATTTCAAAAGTTTACTCCTGAGTAACTTTTGGAATTAATGACATTACTGTGACTGTTTTTTAGTTTTAGGGAGATCCTCCCCCCGTGTTTGGACGTTGCTTTATAATCAGTCTGGTGATGGGACAGATTTTGATTTCATCTTTTACATTTCATTTGGAGAGTCTGTCACCAAGAGTTGTGAAATCTGACGGCTCGATTACACGTACATAAGCATTGAGTGTGTGTTTGTTTGTGTGTCTATGTTCTCTCTGATGAAGAGATGTGAGAAAAGAGGATGAACAGCGGTCAGAGACGTGAGAAGTTCTGATTTATGTTTTGTTCGTTCTACCGAGGAGACAATTAAGACAGAAGCTACGTTGACTTAGATATCTACAGAATAGAGGTTTTGCTGTTATTACTGAATTTGAGCCCTTGTTTATGTTTATTAGGTCCAACTCGCTAAAAGTAATGCAGACAAATCATCATACATTAATAGAACATTATGTAAACGTGTGGATCTTTAGATGTCTTCTAGAGAGGGCTTTGTTTTGCTTCATAATTACATGGATTATAAGCAATTTTTTGCGGGTTATCGGCAAATAACAACACAATCATTCCCATAAATATAACTAAGAAGTCAAAAATAGCTGAACATGTTTAATTATATGATCGTATTTAAAAATGCCCACGTCTTCTAGCCAATAAAAGTGTTCAAAAGTGACGTCACCCATAAAACAGCCCCTTGATCATCACGTCTTAATCACTGTGAATTTGACAAACCAAAGTGAAGTGAAGCAAAAAAGAGCCAAAGTGGAAACAAAGGGGACGGAAAGGCGATTTAAGGTGGAGAAGACGGGAGTTAACCTGCAAACGGGATTCAACGAGCGCGGAGTGGAACCGGTCGAGAGACACCGAGGCCGAGAAGAGAGAGAGAGAGAATTAACCTGCAATCAGGCCTCTATTTAGCTGCTCTGCCTTATTAGCATCTAATCAGAGTGAGCGCCGCAAACCGCAGCCTGCCGCCGCGCTCTGATTACCACGCACACTGCACACCGTGTGTGTGTGTGTGTGTGTGTGTGTGTGTTTCTTATAGGACGGCGAGACGAGCGCCGGCAGGTTCGAAATCTGTCCCCAAGTGTGGGCTGGATTATTCACACCTTCATGCAGGGGCGGCGCCGCTCCTCATCAGGCTGGTTAACGGGGGACGGTTCACATCAGTTAACGCACAAAAGGACCTGACACGAAGAGCCGCCTGCAGGAAGGAAAAGTCAAACACCGCCAGGCCAGCGGGGAAAGGACGGGTCGTATAGAAATGTATGGAAGGATATTAAGTCAATGTTTGGGAGAGGGCGGGGGTTTAGCTGCGCTGGCACAGGTACAATACTTTAACCCGAGTGAACTCCTGCAGCGCAAACAGGGATTATTCTATTCCACTGTTTAAAAGAGACAGCGACCATCATAAATGTCTCCTTTCGCTTCCTCTCTGAGCGTCGGGAGAGCGGTTTGGTTCATTTGAAATGTTTGTCATTTAAAAATAACTTATTTGCTTTGTAAATACATGTGTGTTTTCAGCCAAGCGGAACGTTTGGTCGAGTCCCAGCTGGTCCAACAAGGTCCGACCAGGAGATTACTGGCGACCACGGTACGGCCGTCTGTTCGCTCTCGTGTCTTTTTATATGGTTATTATCTGAATGCTGGTGGTGCAGATTTCCTTTTACTGGATTGTGCGTCCGTGCTGTAATAGTAATTTAAGTCAACACTATTTAAAACAGATCATTAAATGTTGCTTTAAAAGACAAGATTTCGAGCCCAAAACAGACAATTCCACAAACTTATAATAACGCAAAACCCAACGTATCAAAATCCAGTGGAGCAAAGATTCAAACGAAAAATAGCAATTAACAAGATGAAGAAAGCTGGTATGTTGCGATCCATTGACTGTAAACAGGAGGTGGACGTTACCCATTGGTTTTTGCCACGCTGTTATGAAGCCTCGAGATTGGCAACCCTGTATTTTTGGTCTATTTTACTTTAAATGGATAAGAATTTTAAAAATCTTTACTAAACGAATCATGGATTCATGAGACCAAAGCAGCAAGTTTATGAACTGAGCAAATATAACAAAAAAATGAATTAGAGTTACGAACTGTAGCTTCAACATTGAAAACATGAATCTACTGTAAAATCTGATACTTTTAAAGAGTTTTTTCAAAGAGAGGGTTAGTGTGACATCAAACTGAAAGTAATGTAAATCTAGCTCTGATACCAGTTCAGAGCTAAAATAATTACTCAAAAGTGTGAACACAAACACACGCAATATAAACTTCCTGTTCCTGCCACACACACGTTCTAAAAACACATCCATCTTATATCAATTTTACTTTAAACAGGTGTATTAAATGCACTCATTTCATAAAATACGGAAAATAAATAAACTAACAGAAGTAAATCCAATTAAAGTTATTTTAAACAATCTTTAAGTTAAATTACATTACGCTTGTTTAACGTTAGCTAGTGACGTTAGCCAACTACGTAAGTCGGTGACATTAGCGCAAGTGACATTAGCTAGTTTTACGTTAGCCACTTTGACGTTAGCCGGTTACGTAATAAGGGACTTAAATGCACTGAATGATTTTAGTTCTGGCAGATAATATTATTCAATTCAATTTAAGCAATAAAAATGTTTTTCTAAAAAAAAAAAAAATGAGGTGTTCCATCTTATGTCCTCTTTTTAATATTTCCTACTTAATTAATCCATTTTAATCAGATCCCTCTATAAATCAAAGGCATTCTCTGTGATATTGATATGATACAATTAATTTCCTGTCAAATGATCAATGTTTCCGCACTATTTTATTTAGTTTAACTGTCCGTAACCCACCGCATCAAATGCGGTAATATAACACCAATGACAAACGTGCACGTCCCGTCGTGTACAGTGACATGCGTGCGTGTCGCCGCTCACCGCCGTCGTCCTCGTCGAAGGAGTTCATGCACGGGAAGTAGATGGCGAGCGCCTCGAAGGAGGCCGACAGGCTGATGCGGCTCTGCGAGCGCTCCATGTAGAGGCCCGGCGTCGGGCCCGGGTCGGCCGGCTTGGCCACGCGCGGCTGGGCATTCTTCACGCGGAGTACGGCTCGCGGCGTCTTGGACGGCTGTCAGCTGCCCCCCACGGCAGGTCCAGTCAGGCGAGAACCCCCCCCCCCCCCGGCCAAAACTTACTCGGCGGAAGAAGTTTTAACGCAGGAAATACGTGTTTTGGTGTTTTGGATGAATGATGATGTCGGTTCTTCTGGGATTCTTCCGTCGGGAAGATGCTGGTTAAGTTGCCCCCCCCCACACCCTCGCCCCCGGTTACCGCGCGGTCCCCGGTCGTCCTCTCCGGGGCACCTATGGGGACGTCTCACCTGTCCCTCGATGCGCTCACAAGAACCGGGACGACCAGACGCCCTGAACTCTGCGTGTCAGTCTGACCCCCCCCCCCCGCCCCCCTCCGGTGGTGCCTTCCGCCGCCGGCTCTTCCCCCTCGGTGAAAGGAGGGCGGGGAGGCCGGCAGGACGAGGCCGGGACGCCCGCTCCGGGACGAGTCGCTCCCCGCTCGCTCACACAGCTCTGCGTCTCCTGACGTCTCCCGCCAGTTGCCCGCGAGCCGCTGCGGCTTCTTCTTCTCGTTCTCCCCAGAAAAGAGCAATCAGTTGCAGCAACAATTTCCACTGATGTAAAGGGAGGGTGGGGGGTCAATCTGTTGCTCCTGCGTTGCTTTGAGCTGCACCACAGTTTGACTGTGCGCCGCTTTCCTCCTCCTGCGTGTCCCGGCGAGGTGCGCTCGTCCTCCCGCCGCCGTGCCGATGCTCCAGCGACCGCTGCTGAGACGGGAGGAGGAGAGGGGGAGAGAGAGAGAGAGAGAGGGGGGAGAGAGGGAGCTGTTCGGTCTCACTGCTTGTGTCTGACTGGATTCATTCACTGCTGAGCTGCATGTAGAGAGACGGGGGGGGGGGGCGGGGCAGAGGGGATGGGGAGCAGACTGGCCAATCGGAATGTGGATGAGGGAATATGGGCGGGGCTTCAGGGACCGGTTTTAAATCTCTCTCGTTGACAAGTTGACACGCACGGGCATGTTCTCGTGTTATTCCACACGCGACATTGTAATACAGCGCAACAGAAACGTGCTTCTCAATAGGTTTTCTGAACTGAAGACCTGTGTGAACCTTGATTTTCAGAAACAAAAGAATCAAAGCCAGAGGGAACGAAGTCTTTCCCTGCACACCTCTTTGTGTCACAGGAGATGTGTGCGGCTGCATGTGGACGTTACACAGTATCCCGCTTCGACAGACCATTTATAACCACGTTGTCTTGGTTTAAAAACGGCTTCAGAGGTCGCGTCAGGGCGTCTGCATCTTGTGATGTCGGGGTCACAAGACGCAGACGCCCAGGGGTCGGGCCTTATCTTAATTTAGTGTTTGTGAAGTCAAAGCCAAAGTGTCGTACCCCTGGATCACCCTGTGATGACCAGCAGAGAGCGACCACAAAAATAGAAACATGATTGTATAGAAAAGTATAGATAAGTCTGATTGTATAGAAGTCTTTGGGAAAATGACATTTCTCACTCGATTTATGTCCTCATAAAATGTTTTGTAGAACATTGTATTCTCATCTGAAGGAATGTGAGACATTTTGGTTTTGCCAACGGGAAACTTCGTTTTAGTGTGTTTCAGTCTCGTTCTGATAGTTGATCTGAAAAAGGATCGAATCCTTCATCCGTGTGTTTCTACCCATCACACCACAATAGCACAAGCTATGACGCACAAACTACGTCAGCTGGCTTTTTGTTCATTCAGCAGATGCAAAGGGAGTTTTCTTTCAGCAAATGAATCCTGTAAGTAAGTGATTAAGAACCGATATATATATATATAACGTATATATATATATATATCATAACATATAAAAGTCCCCTGTGGTAAATCAGAGAAACTTTAACCCGCCGGCCTTCGTTTGCTTTTATTTCATTGCACTGGCATCGTGTCGACAAGCCCTTCGCCCGCCGCCCCGAGCACTGACCTTTTACAGCGAGCACCTGACGGAGTCTCCGCCTCCGCCTTTTCCGTGTCACCGCCTCCTCTGCCGCTTCTCTCCATCTGCTGCAACGACAAAAACGGCTCCGCTTGTTTTTTTTGCATTTTCATTTGCCATTCCAGTTTAATTGTCTCGGCCGTCTTTATTTATTTATATTCTGAATCTGATCAACAAAAGTCTGATTGTGTTGATGAGAAAATGACTCTACTTCTCTCTTGATTTATTCCCTCAGTAAACATTGTAGACAAATCCAGAAACGCTGAAGGCTTCACCTCAAATCCACACGTCCACAAATCAGTGTTTGTAAAACGCATTATTTCCACAAAAACATTCAGCAATTTCTATATTTGATTCAATAATGTTGTTTTGTTTGTTGATTATGTGGCTTTGGTTATCTTCTTAACCTTCTCCATGAACTCTAATTAGCTCTCCGTCTTATTTCTAATTAAATGACTAAATGTTCTGTAAAATCACTTTACTCAAGAGCCCAAGAGTTGCCAAAAAGTGTCTTTCTATATTTTCATGTTGATGACTTCAGGCTCAGCATTCATTTGTAGAATACCAAGTTTGTATGTCACTCATTTGTTTCCATAAAAGCGAATTCAGTTTGATTTTTATCAGTACGAATGAATAAAAATCAGCCCGCTACACAAAAACCCCCAAACCGACGTTAGCTTCCCGGCGAAAGTTTCCTTCCTTTCCAGCTCACAAATTAAAGCCTATAATCGGTTTGCTTGTAAAACAGCTAATTAGCTGCTCAGCTGCAGAGGATTACACAGCATGTGAACCGGGGGGGTCGAACCTTTTGATTGTGGACTATTTACAGAAAGCAGAAAGAGTCACAGGCCAAACAATGGTCTCTGTAGTTCCTTTAAGCCGCCACACAGCGAGTTCATCACTGGACACTATGCATAGTAATGGCTTGCCCACATATTACAAAAAGTAATCGGCTGCCTTGTAACTACGAAGCATAATATGGTGCATGATGGGTAAGATGAACACAGTTTTCCGGGCTGCAGGGTGACAGCAAACAGACTCACTTTCACCCAGAAAACCGCTGTCTGTGTCACAAAGGCTCCCCAACAGCTGTTGTGCTGTTGTGTCATTTCATGTATGTCTATGAGATTGTGTCACACAGTCACACACAAAGGAGCATCAGTGATTATTCCCTAGAAATACTTTTTAATCTAATAATAAAAAAGCATCACAAATACATTTTTATAGCCATGATGACATTATATCCGGAAATCTAATGTTTCACATATAAGTCAAACAAAAGAGACAAACATAAGTCAAATAAAAAAATCCAACATTTGTTATTTGTTACCAGTTCAGAAAGGTTCTGCTAATTTCTGTAAAAGAGTTACCTGAGATCCCCGTGTGACATTTTTGTTCTTTGTTTTATACGTTGAGTTTCGCAGTGAAGGTCCAGCAGCGACTCTACTTTCCGTGTCCGTGTAAAACAAAGCCTCCTCTGGAGTTTACAGGTGAACAGAACAGAGAAAAGGCTTTTCTATTAGTGGACAAGCACATATTTACTCCAATTCAAATGGATCCTAAGAAGAAGAACAGTAGGTCAAAACGTCGTTCTGATTCATTAACCGGAGGTAGAGAGCAGCCAGAATGACATTTATTAAAAGGAAAATGTCCCAGTATGACATCGGGTTAAGAGCTCCTGCACACAGAGAGCGGACCTCGGCGTGGCCTCCTGGGAGATCAGCCTTTTCTGATATGACGCCAATATCAAAAGGTCAACACTGTGTAAGCCTACAAGTGCACACGCCAACTGTCACGAGCCGCTGCTGGAAAACATAGCAGTTTCACATCGGCAGCAAGGTTTGTTTCAGCCAGGAGAAAGGATTTAACAGTTAACAGAACGATCCTTGTCGCGGTTAAAACGACCACTTTGTGATGATGAGGAGAACTTTGTCTTCGTGATGGCAGTAAGGTCAAGAAGCGACACGGAAGTGACCACATCTGGACTGCAGAGGAGTGACGTAGAGATACTGCTCAGGTAGCGACCAGTCAATCCCAAGGTAGCCCCGCCCTAAAGCGCTCCTCGGCCTTATGGTCCGTTTCAGAACCCGAGGGGTTCCAGTAGAGGAGAACACCGTGCATGGAACCTATTCCACCTTTTTGACACATGCACGAGTTCCCTTTTTAAAGACCAAATCCTAAACTTCTATTCTTGAGCTTTGAGTGTTGAGGCGGTTTTACGTTTACGCCTTAAATCAACAGATGAAAAGGTAAAGTCACCCTTGATACTGTAAAGGTCACGTCTACGCCGCCTGCTCCGCAGCCTTTGAACAAACCGGGACGTTGCCACGGCAACCGCGAGTTTGCAGCAGGCGACGTCAGTATCAGCTGACGCTGATGTGAGATGACAAGGCCGCCCGGAGAGCAGGGGAGGGGGGAAAAAGAAATAATTGAGGAGCTCGCCGGGGACATGAAGACGTTTGGCGTGTGGCGGAACCAAAGTGACACGAACCGACGGAGAAGATGGAGCTACGGAGCTGGACAGAAGAGGAGAGATGAAAAGATGACAGTGAGGGTTTTTCTCCTCCTCAAACCGGCTATTTGTTTTTACTCTAAACTCACACACACACACACACACACACACACACACACACACACACACACACACACGGCCTTGTTGTCCTCAGAGATTAAGCAATTGAATGTGTATTCCTTCGTAATCCCGCCCCGCTGGGTATTAACAAGGAAACCTCCATCAGAAGAGTGGAGCAGGTGTGAGGTGTCATCATCCTCATCCTCGTCCTCATCCTCCTCGTCCTCATCATCATCATCCTCGTCCTCATCCTCCTCGTCCTCATCATCATCCTTGTCCTCGTCTTCGTCCTCATCATCCTCGTCCTCATCCTCCTCGTCCTCATCATCATCCTCGTCCTCGTCTTCGTCCTCGTCCTCCTCATCCTCGTCCTCATCCTCCTCGTCCTCATCATCATCATCCTCGTCCTCGTCCTCATCATCATCCTCGTCCTCATCATCATCCTCGTCCTCATCATCATCCTCGTTCTCGTCCTCATCCTCATCATCCTCGTCCTCATCCTCATCATCATCCTCGTCCTCATCCTCGTCCTCATCATCATCCTCATCATCATCTCCTCATCCTCGTCCTCATCCTCATCCTCATCCTCATCATCCTCATCC